>NC_137674.1:85823439-85855939 GCF_963989245.1 Nansenia antarctica
TTAACTTCACTTCACATCTCTTATCGTTAGTCATATTTTGGCCAAATTGAGATATCTGCCTAACTCTACCTCTCATAACACTGCTGATTCACCGTGCATTATTGCCTCTATGACATCAGCCTATCAGAATGCTTGTTTGTTTATTCTGATCCCCATCATAATGCCATGACATTAGCTAGTCTTCCTGGGGTCCTTATTACATTCCAAAACAGGAAATGTGAGTTTCAGTCAATGGCTTTTTTATTTTTATTTAAAGAAAACTACTAAATAACTAATTCTTATTTGGCCTGGCAAAAGACAAAAGGACAGACACAGCGGCACACATCCAAGCATTTCCAGCACAGTTAAAAGATAGAAACATACAGACATCTCCACACCTCCTCCACATACAGCCACAGCAACAGTTATAAGTTAAAGGGACAGCGTCACACATCCACATAAACCCGCACAACATTAAGCACAACAGAAAGCACACCAACAGACTTAAAACATGAGCAATACATACATGCACATGTGGACAGACACAGGAAGTCAAACAGGCATGCATGAGACAGACAGTAAGCAGCCAACAGGGAGGGTTAGGAAAAACATTAGAGGGTTGAAAAACAGTTGCACGTGTCAGTGAGAATGTCCATGATAGAGTCCTTAAAAGCTGATTTGGAAATAAGAGTGTCCAGTTTGAGTGATTTCTGTAAAAGGCTTTGTATTGTATCACCAGTTTTTGCTGGATTATGACTGAATTACACATTCTCTTATCGTTAGCCTTGTAGCATAATTGCCATAATTCATATTTTGTCCAAATTGAGATATCTGCCTAACTCTTTACTCTCCTAACACTGCTGATTCACTGTGTGTTATTGCCTCTATGACATCAGCCTATCAGAATGCTTGTTACATTCCAAAATCACATGATCTGTCCAAGTCATCTCTTTGACATTTGGCATTTCTGACTCTACATACAAAGATGGCTCGGCTGACCACAAGTGAAGCATGACGTAGGCAATTATGCTATGAGGCCCACATGTCGAAGTGTCCTTGGGCAAGACACTGAACCCCAAATTGCTCCCAGTGAGCGGGCCGGCGCCTTGCATGGTAGCTTGCTGCCATTGGTGTGTGTGTGTGTGTGTGTGTGTGTGTGTGTGTGTGTGTGTGTGTGAATGTGTGTGTGAATGGGTGAATGAGAGGCCGTTGTAAAGCGCTTTGGATAAAGGCATAGCTATATAAGTGCAGTCCATTTACCATTTGAGGAGGAATTTAGGTTTGTTTTCTCTCTGTTGTTTGTTCCTCCAGCTAAGCCGTCACCTCTGGATCTGAGGACCAACGGGATCATCGACGAGCTGCCGTTTAAGAGCCCCGTCACCATGTCCTGGACCCGGCCCATGTGAGTCCAGCAGAACTCATCCTCACTAGCTGTTTGTTTATCATTCTCTTTATTCTCTATCTATCTCTTTCTTTATTCTCTATCTATATCTTTCTTTATTCTCTATCTATCTCTTTCTTTATTCTCTATCTATCTCTTTCTTTCTTTTTGTTAAACTGTGTTTTTATTGAGTTTCAAATGTTTCCATACACACACAAAACAGAAACTGTCACGTCACAAAACAAACAACAACAAAATAAATAAATAAATAAATACATACATACATACATAAAAGATGTGGTGGCCCATCAGAATCACAAATGAAGAGCTGTGGAGAATAACAAACCAGGACAGCATAGCTACCACCATCAAAAGGAGAAAGTGGAGCTGGATAGGGCACACCCTTAGGAAGGACTCCAACAACATCACTAGACAGGCCTTGGACTACAACCCGCAGGGGAAGAGGAAAGTTGGAAGGCCGAAAAACACCTGGAGACGTTCCACACTCCAAGACCTGAAGAACATCGGGGTGAGCTGGCAAGAAACAAAGGCCCAGGCCCAAAAGAGAGTGAAATGGAGAGCTCTGGTGGACGCCCTATGCCCCTCAACGGGGTGAAGAGGACTAACTAACTAACTATACATAAAAGCAGGGTTCGAGTTATAAGCTGAACTCTGTGGGGGTCTCCAAAATAACAGTGCGAAATGTTCTCATGCACGCGCGAATCATGCCCACACAGCGATGGGACTTACAAGTTTTAATTAGCTATAGGCAGTAGCGGATTAAGGTGGTCAGTGGCCCTAGGCTACTCCTTTGTGTGAGGACCCCCCGCCCCCATACACAAGCCTCCCCCCTCCCCAAAATATACAACTCACGAGCACCCTGCACACACACACCACTCATAATGCTTTACCATAAAACACTTAAACACTTTAATAACACAATAACACAACAGTGTTAATAATGCAAAGAATTAAAAAAAGGTTCAGTGCATTCAGTTCTGTCTCTATTGCTCTCCTCTCCCGTTGTCTCTCTGTTACTGTCCTGTTGTCTGTCTCTCTGTTGCTGTCCTGTTGTCCGTCTCTCTGTTGCTCCCCTCAGCTCTAAATGACAGAAATGAATTAGCTTATTAGTTGGCATGTAAACATATAGTTAGGGTTGGGTACAGTTTGGGTTTTATTCGATACCGGTGACAAATCGATACTTAAAAACGGTACCGGTACCGAAACATCATCCTCATCCTCAAATCCCAACATATCCTGACGCTACAGCTGCAGGCTACTCATTTCACCACATCAACAGCCCCACATGAAACAACAGCTATAAAAGCGATAGTCACACATGTATCTCGGCCAATAATTGTGTTATTTTTGCTATACAGAAGGAGCGAAAAATACATTAGTACACTAGGTTAGTAAAAAGTAAAAGCCACCAATTACCTTTACGGAGACAAGATAGACCAAAGTGGTTGTTTTCAGTAGGCTGCGGTCGCGGTCCTGGAACCCATGATGCTGACGTCCGATGTCCTTTCTTTATCCAAGATTGGATGAACGGGAGAGGGTCAAATTTGTCTTTGATAAAAACCCGAAATTTTCTAGGCTAGATGACCCGGTCGGCAGCAGTGGCCTTTTTTTGGGCGGCATGGTAGCTACTACTGTATGTATATACTCCTGTATAGCTAATGAATGAATGTTTGCTTCTCAATAATAGGCTAGGTGCACGATCTCACTACTTCCTGAAAGGCAACTGGTGTCTCACTCTATTGGTTTAATTGATTAATCAGCTGTGCACTGTGTGTTCCAACGGTTTACCGCACAGCTGATTAATCAACCTTTTGCTGTTGCACAATATTCTACTGCGCCCCATGGTGTCTTGGTGGTGAAGTGCAGGCAGTCAAAGGCATACTGTCATTCACAGGAGATTAATGGTGCGCGTAGTTCTTTTGGAAAACGTGTTTATTTTACAATATTTATAATATAAATTAAATAATATTCATTACATTGACATTTTGATCAAATAATAGTTGTGGTAATGTATTATTAGCGACCCCCACAGATTTGTGATTTTACTGCCTTCATGGGAGCTCAGAGAGCCTCAGACCATCTCTATGGGAGCTCAGCTCCCATTGGCTCCCACATAACTCGAACCCTGCATAAAAGAACAAGCAGTCAACACCGTTACACCCTCACAATTATTGTGTACTGTTACACACCCGAAGGTAGTAACAAATAAGGGAGTCCACACATGTGTTTAAATGATACAATAGAATTTCATTTAAGTAAATAAACCAAAATAAACTAAATAACATATGTATATGAATATGGATAAGAGTCAGTAGTGTATGCCATGAGTGAATGGTTGTAGAATGTATGTTGTATGTGTAAGAGGTGAATGGATGTATGTAGTGTAAAACTGAAAGGCCCCAAAACCTGGTACCCAGAGACCTTACAAACAACCCTAACAGAACCAAATCAACAGGAAGGAAGAGAGAGCTGAGGACACACCCATCTTATATATACATCCCCAATTCCCCAAACCCAGGTGACACCACTCAGCCTATGACCCACCCACTCTGCCAAGGCTCCAGCCACAGCCAATATGCAGGCAGAGTGGGAGGCGTCACAGTACCGTGTCCAGAAAGAAACTTCACAAGAGGTTCCCAAACTTTTTCAAACTCCTTTGCCGTCCCCCCTCTCTCTCTCTCTCTCTCTCTCTCTCTCTCTCTCTCTCTCTCTCTCTCTCTCTCTCTCTCTCTCTCTCTCTCTCTCTCTCTCTCTCTCTCTCTCCCTCTCCCCCTCCCCCTCATCATATACGCAGTGGCGTAGCGGACGGGCCCGCAAGCGACGCACCGCGGGGGGGGCCCCAGCCACTAGGGGGCCCCCTAACATTGGATACAAACTTTTTTTTAAAAATATATATATATATATATTTAAAAAAAAATAAAAAAGTGGCCCTTCATTGTGTCAACCTTAATTGTAATATATAGGCCTATATTTAAAAATATAAACATAGTTAGCCGTATCCAATAGCAACATGACTTTGACGTCACACGAAAATGAGCAAGCAGTGCGCAAAAACGGGAACTTTCCTATAAAAAGGAACAAAATTCAGCGAAACTTCGAAAAATGTCATCTTTTCTTTTACCCAATGCAGCTTCTGGCCCTTGCACACCAATGCGTTTTTCACGTGCGTTTTTTACGTCCGTTAAAAAAATAAATTAGAACCCATGTTGTGTCAATCACGCTTGCACACCGAATCCGTAATATTCGTCCGTCCCAAAAAAAATCGGAACAGGTTCGATTTTCTGCGTTTTTCGCGTCCGTCAAAAGCCTTTTGAGAGTTGTTATTGACCACTCCGCCATGGAGGGACACATCGTCAAATTAGAACTGCAGGACAGTTGGATTAATGCTTACGGAAGTACATGTCTCAAGTATTATCTCTGCGGTTAGTCGAGTGAAAGAAAACAACATACAGATGATAATTCACACAATATAATACCACGAAAGCGTACGGCACTAAACAATAATATTTATTTGGGCAGCATCACTAAACAATAACATTCATTTGGGCAGCATCATACTCAAACTCAGGCAGAAGGGCAGTTGGTTATAGCGGTTTCTTTTTCTATTCTACTATTCTATTCTACTTCTGCTGTCTGCGTCTCCCTGGGTATTCCAGATGGCAAACAGTAAAGAAATGCCACAATATACCAGGACTTAAGAAACGAGATGTCCAACAAAGGATTTGACAAAACCCTGGCCTATTTTGCGCAACAAGTAGACTCTGATGCAGCGGAGACAGGGTTGCCAGATTGGCTGGTTTTTGGTGGATTTAGCCGTTCTTAGATTGGTTAGGTTGGAAATTCTCAATCCCATCTGGCAACCCTTAGCGGAGAGTCTACAGATTGTATGTTTACAGATATCGCACTGCTGTGCACACCACACTTTGTTAAAAGAAATAAAGCTTGTACTTTTCTACTTATAATACATTCTACTGATGTGGTCTACGATTTGGTTTTAGTTATAGGCTATTGCTCTCACTTGTTTGTACCTTTTGCTAAGTCAAGCATTTAGAATGTAGAGTGCATATTGCGAAATTTCGTTAGGTGTTTATTAATGCCTGTGTGGTGTTATTTTTTAAAATGTTGAGTTAGTAATTCATAGAATACAAAGGTTCCATCTCACAGAACATAATGGAATGTAAAAACTTTGACGCTCAATATCTCTGAACTACCCTAAACGGAGATAGAACCATATCATTCTAAGCTCACAATCTATCTCCCTCACCCACAAATTAGTTGAAGGCATATCCATCTTTTTCCAATATAAAGCTATCAACCTCCTGGCCTGTCAGAGTCCAAAATCAATTAAAGTAGAGTGCCTCGAGCTAACAACAAAGTCATCTGGATATACCTAATACACAGAGTCAGTAACGTGCAGTGAGGTCATTGGCTGGGTAGGCAGTGAGCTATTTAAAAAAAATCATGCGATTAACGCAGCAGCCAGACTTCAAATGGCATAGCGCATACTATAAAGGCAATCAATAGCCCTTATATCTTTTAACGCAGGCTCAAAACTCACTTCTTCAAGAAGTAGGCCTACTACCAGAATCCTTCAAGCACCTATTGTATTGTTAGTTTGCTATTCTTCTCTATGCTATTGCTATTGCTATATTGCTATACTGTATTTTTAGTTTGCTATTCTTCATTTTGCCTTAAAAAAGCAGTACACTCCTACGTTAAATGCAATTATTGTAAGTCGCTTTGAATAAAAGCGTCGGCTAAATGACTGTAATGTAATGTAGGCTAATATACTATACTATAAAGTCAATCACATAGCCCATATATACTATACTATCAAATAGCTGGTCAAAAATGTCATGTATTGTTATCTCATAACTACACATAGCGTAGCGCAACAGCCTGTATGGCATTGCCTACATTCACCTGCATCTCAACAGGATTTACAGCAGCACGCAAAACAGCTCAATGACAATAAATTCACCTGCATCAACAACACAGGATTTACAGCATTTGAACCGGCACGCAATGGCCTACATTATCTTAACTGTTGGATATCCATGATGCTGATCTCAAGTTGGGGAAATGTAGAACCGCGGCGCGAACAGCAGAGGACTGGAATGCCGCTACGGCAAGCCAAACGCAAACTGTCAATCATGCTGTCAGAGGCAGCCTGCACGGTGCCTCAACGTCCATCAATGAAGACAATGTGAGAACAGACTACGCATGCGCAAACCTACGAAACCGTTGGTCTATCACTTCGCATAGCACAGAAGCACAAGCACAGTCTGCCTCTCGCACACACAGGTGTCTCTCGCCAGCAATCAGCAATCAGCTAGCTTTGGGAGCAAACTCTCCTGGTGCCAGGGCATGCATTATATTTTTATAACAACACATTTTACATCATTTATTTTTATTTTAACAACATTTTAACACATTAAAGTTAAGAATAATGAGTAAAATAAAAAAATTAAAATAAAAATTGAGATAAAAAAATAATTATTTTTTTTTTTTAAAAGACTGATATTCTTTTTCTTTCTTAAATGCCTGGGTGAGGCACTGCCTACCCTGCCTCACCTGACTGCACGCCACTGCACAGAGTTTTGCTTGGTGTGGTACCTTCAGTCCCTCTATCTCTTTCTTTAATCGTGTATTTACGATTTTGTGAGTCTGCGGACCTGTTTGGAACATGATACTTAGTCTATGCTTATGTACACTTCTTTGGTAGCTACATGTATATACATATATTATCATATATGTATAATAATAATAATAATAATAATAACTTTTATTTGTATAGCACTTCCTGCAAACGTTGCAGCTCAAAGTGCTCCAATCATTATATAATCATAATTTAATTATTTAGTCATTTAAAGGCAGTATTAAAAAGATGGGTTTTTAGTCTTGACTTGAACATATGTGCTGAGGTTGCATCCCTAATGTAAACTGGCAGTGAGACACAATCTGGGTGCATAAAATGAGAATGCAGCCTCACCTAATCTCTTCTTTTGTCCATGTGGTACACAGAGAAAGCCAGCGTCAGAAGACCTGAGAGCTCTATTGGGCTGATATGCTAGCAAAAGACCTGAGAGCTCTATTGGGCTGATATGCTAGCAGAAGACCTGAGAGCTCTATTGGGCTGATATGCTAGCAAAAGACCTGAGAGCTAGCTCTATTGGGCTGATATACTAGCACAAGGTCTGAACATATTCTGGTATCCAGTAGAACCACAGAAGGTCAGAAGGTAGAACCACTCTCACAGTCCTCTCTGGTTCCCTCCAGGCCTTCCATGAACTCCATCTCCTCCCAGCACTGTCGACCAATCAGCACACAGAGCATCACCAGCACCGACTCAGCCGACAGCGAGGAGAACTATGTGGCGATGGTGAGTCTCGATAAATAACGTGAGAGAGAGAGGGAGGATACTGTTTTAATGTGCTTTGTTTTAGATTAACTCTATTATCTAGTATTTCACCTCAGTTTTCAGTGAAGGAGTTAGTTAAACACGCCGCCATCTTGTTTCTCTAAGCGTTTTCCTCAGTTTCAGTGAAGGAGTTAGTCAAACATGCCGCCATCTTGTTTCTCTAAACGTTCTGCCCAGTTTCAGTGAAGGAGTTAGTTAACCCTACAACAGCTGTGCCTATTTTACCTACTAGTAGAGCCGCCTTGGGGGTCAAATAGACCCCCTTTTTAGAATGTAACTCTGCTATTTACACACAGAGATCACTAGAGGGCGCTTCTTTTTTTAGCCTGCCTCCTACACAGAAAAACTGCAAAACAGCTTTATACTATCTTATCCTGAAGTGATTTTGAAAATGTAAGGATACTGGATGGTAGAACGCACATATCTAGGAAAAGTCATGAAAGGAGGGTCCTGAAATTTGATCGAGTGCAAAGATAGATTTTTTTTTACTCACAGAGGTCACCGTGACCCCTCACGGCTCTTCTAGTGTTAAACATGCCGCCATCTTGTTTCTCTAAGCGTTCTCCCCAGTTTCAGTGAAGGAGTTAGTCAAACATGCCGCCATCTTGTTTCTCTAAGCGTTTTCCCCAGTTTCAGTGAAGGGTTAGTTAAACATGCCGCCATCTTGTTTCTCTAAGCGTTTTCCCCAGTTTCAGTGAAGGAGTTAGTCAAACATGCCGCCATCTTGTTTCTCTAAATGTTCTCCCCAGTTTCAGTGAAGGAGTTAGTCAAACATGCCGCCATCTTGTTTCTCTAAACGTTCTCCCCAGTTTCAGTGAAACTGAGGTAGTTAAACATACCGCCATCTTGTCTCTCTCAGCAGAATCCCGTGTCCACCTCGCCCGCCGTCAGCGGTACCAGCAGCCCCGCCCCCAGGAAGTGTGGGAACGTGGACTACCTGGCCCTGGACTTCCAGCCAGGCTCCCCCAGTCCACACAGGAAGGTACTGTAGACATTCACCTGCTCTGTCAACACCGGAACACCACATTCAGGGTTGCCAGATGGGATTGACCAATTACAGCCTAACCAACCAGTCTATAACCGCTAAATCCAGTAGCCCATTCGGCGGTAACCCCGCCCCATCTGGCAACCCTGATCACATCACGTTACTGTCAAATCTTATTTCAAATTTGAAAGTGACAGTTAAATCTAAGTGACAGTTAAATGTAAGTGACAGTTGACACTAGAACAGCCGTGTCTATGTTACCTACTATAATATAAGAGTAAATTTGCCTGCCTCCTACACATAAAAACTGCTAAATACCACAGAAGTATAAATTTATCCTGCAGAACAGCACTCATACACGCGTGTGGCGGAAAAGGGTACTACACGGAGGCCAGGCCTCCTGTCGGAAAGTGGTTTCTCATAGAAGTCAATGTAATGCAATTTTTTTCATGGCAATATGTGATTGGCCAAATCACTGAAAATGGGTGGGCACAGGAGGCCTGGCCTCCGTGTAGTACCTTTTTCCGCCACACGCGTATGAGTGCTGTTCTGCAGGATAAATATTAGAAATGGATGAAGTATTGTTCTGAATTGTATGTTGTGTGTCTGATTGACATAGTGTTTCAGTGCTTTTGACATGTCATTGATTGTATGTAGTATGTTGTGGTGAATGTTGTGAGCCTGAGCAGAAGGGACAATAGCTGCTGCAGGCGGACCAGAGATTCATGCCAATTGTTTTGTTTATTTGATGACCCATTGTGCAGGCAATAAAAGCTGCTTCATCCACCATCCTGAGAGTGTCCCAATCCCTTCAGTACCGCCAAACACAAATTAATAATTTTTAACAAAGACAGATAAGAAGAACAGAACATTCCAGAACATTCCATCGCGAGTGAAGCGAGCAAGCGGAAAAAAAATTGGCCTCCTCAATTCTGGAAGTCACCAGCCTCCACTGATACATACATACATACTGTACTCTAGCCACATACATACTGTACTCTAGCCACAAGCTAGGAGACCACCACACTGTCTGCTCCATGTGACACCCTGTGCTGTGCGCTCCCCTCTCTCCCCTCTCCCCTCTCTCTCCCCTCTCCCCTCTCTCTCCCCTCTCCCCTCTCTCCCCTCTCCCCTCTCTCCCCTCTCCCCTCTCTCTCCCCTCTTTCCCCTCTCCCCTCTCTCTCCCCTCTCTCCCCCCTCTCCCCTCTCTCCCCTCTCCCCTCTCCCCTCTCTCCCCACAGCCCTCCACCTCCTCCGTGACGTCAGATGAGAAGGTGGACTACGTGCAGGTGGACAAGGAGAAGACGCAGGCGCTGCAGAGCACCATGCAGGAGTGGACCGACGTCCGACAGTCCACCGAACCCACCAAGGGGGTCAAGTCCTGACAGACCCAGTCCGTCCCTCCCCCAGCCCCTGGACCTGACAGACACGCCGCTCCCTCATCACGTCTAGCATCTGCGGCCTGGTTCTGAACAGTCACAACAACACGGTTTAATAAGGAATAATAAAGTTAGTCGGTTAGCACAGGGACCTCTGTCGGGGCTTGTGATGGACTGAAATTCATGGGACAAAAAGCCATAGCGATACCATACCTCTCCTCTCCTCTGTGGCTGTGGGCTGTGTTACAGCCGACACTTGCAGTGAGCCGACCTGCCAACGATGTTCCTTCTTGGTGAGACTGTTATTGCAATCTTGAAAATATCCCGATATCAAATTGCCTTCTGATATCGGATCTGTACAGTTACACAGTAAACAACGTCCTTAACTGAAACTGTCCAGCTTTCAACGGTTCAACTCCTCTGCAGGGATGTTAAACCGACCTACCCTGTGTGCTTTTTGTTGTTTAACAGGTTATTTAACTAATCGGGGCTGCCGGTTAAGATGGTCTGATTGTTTTAACCGACCATATTGACTACCAGGAAGAGAGAGAGAGAGGCTGTGCAATGACTATTATTGTTTGCATTATCAGGAATGTAAAGATGCAGTTGTTTCATTTGTGCTTTAACAGGAAGGCAGGCTCTTCAATTCCTTTACGACTTCAGTCCACCATTTTCAGCTGAGCCTTGCAAGACTGGCGAAGACATTATTCTCACTGCAGGCAGTCGTTCCAGCTAAGCGGTGCATGTCTGGTGAGGAGGACACAAACGCAGCCTTACTATAAGAGGGCCTTGTCAGAAGCCTTAATGACGTTTTAAAACGACTGTTGTTCCAAACCAGTTTAGATAATGTATGCAAACTGCATTTCCACTCGTTCTGTTTTAAAGGGGGCAATCTTGGATTCAAACCACAGCAAAGCGGTCGGTCACCCCTGTCGCTTGTTTGGTAAATAGCTGAGGGATGTGGATGGAGGAATGTAGACGTCTCACACTCATAGGTGGAGCTTCAAGCATAGACCATTAGACCATGCTCCGTGAGGTCAACAGTATTCGGTTGTTAAGTCGTGACGGGTTTCCGGGTCCAAAGTTGGCTGAGGCGCTCTCTTCGAAATGCCGCAGTAATAATAATAATTCATTATATTTGTATAGCACTTTTCCGAGGCTCAAAGATCCTGACAATATGGGGGAAAACGGGAAAGTGCTGTGTCCCTTGTTGTATGAATAGATCCGAGTCTAAAAAACGATTGAACTGTCATTCTACCGCTGTAGTACACTGGTATTCTGGTGCGGAGAATTTCTGGTTTGGACCCGGAAATTGCAAAACGTCACGTTTGACGTCAGACTTAACAACCGAATAGTTTGAGTCATATTTCTGAGCTGTACAGTGGTTGGTTGTAAACAAAGGAAAGTGAAACAACCTTATATTCTGGGTTCTGGATGGGATAAGACAGATGCAATACTGTGAGCTCATGAGGCAGGTTATGTTCTTCAAGAATCATTGGCTGTACTGTTTATCATGAAGTTAAAAGAAGTCAAAATATGGATCTACCTATCCCAGATTGCCCCTTTCGTTTCTCAACCGCTGGTAAACATGAAATAAAGCCTGTCTGTGTACTGTGTAAAGGAACCAAGACATAAGATAGGCTTCTAAGCATCTAATTTCCTTTTTTATTTGTGTTCGCACAGAGTGTGTGATGAGATAAGTTGAGATCGCTGGGCTCATGTATGATTTTAACTGAAAAAGAAATACCATGGGGAGGTCCTACAGCTATGCACCATCCAACAGACGTCAGATAGTTTGAGTCATCAGAATGAAAAACCCCATAGGAGGTTATGTCCAATTTCAGGTCCAATCCACAAAACACATCGTTGTTCTCTACAACCTCTCCCTCTCTCTCTCTCTCTCTCTCTCTCTCTCTCTCTCTCTCTCTCTCTCTCTCTCTCTCTCTCTCTCTCTCTCTCTCTCTCTCTGTCTCTCTCCTCTCTCTCTCTCTGTCCCTCTCTCTCTCTCTGTCTCTCTCTGTCTCTCTCCTCTCTCTCTCTCCCCCCCCCCCCCCTCTCTCTCTCTCTCTCTCTCTCTCTCTCTCTCACACACACACACACACACACACACACACATATATTCATAAACACACCAGTATGCACTGATAAATGAAGTCTAGTAGCAGGCCAGTTGTCTACCGCTGGTATATTCTTAGAGATGGAGAAACACGACCTTTAACCTTTAACCTCCTCAACCCTACTGGTGTTTCCTTTGGGTTTGTTGTCTTCAATAGCTTTACGCTTTACTCTTAAAGTCTCCAAGTCTGTCCAAAAACACAAACTGAGTGAAATACCCAAGTCATCCGTCCATTATATAGTATAAATTATACATGATATTGGCAAAAGTATTTAAATTAGCGTAATTCTATTCATGTCCAGTATTTCATTGTGGGCAGGGACCACTAAAAACCACTAAAAAGTGAACCGCCATCTAAAGAGTAATGGTCAGAGAGGCTATGCAGTGCATTTCGATTCGATTGTTGGTATTATATGATAGTTGCTGAAGTTACATGTTAATGTTTTTCTACCATTTTTACTGCTTTTGTATTATTGTTTTTATTATAATTATTGTTTACTGAAAAGAGGTGGGGGAACGTAATATGCAAAATACCTGAGCTCAAACCGTTTTTGGGCTCAAATCTTTTGCAGACGTGCATTATTTCTGTCAGATCTCCAGACTAGAAGGGTGTCGTTCAAACATCCAGGGTGAGGCCTGGACTAACTACACGTATATGGATATTTTTTTGTACAATTGGGCCTCTCAACCATACGAACACAGCGTTTTCACTCACATAAACTGAGATTTCTCTAAACGGATAAAAAAGTGAAGAAATAGCCCCGCGGTGGCGTAGCGGTCTAAGCACTAGCCACTAGTGCAAGCTGCCCACCGGGGACTGGGATCGAATCCCGGTCTCGCCAGATCCGGATATGGCCGAGGCACACAGGGAGCGGCATATTGAGCGGCCGGTATAGGACTATTTCCGGACAAGGATCCGTCGCGCAACAGCGCCCCCGGGGTGCCGGAATAACGGTGCTGGGCTCGAGGAGCCAGTCAGCTAGTCTGCCTGGCGATCTCCTCTGGGGCTGCCGGCCACGGGGTCGTGCGGCGGATCCTACGCAATAGGCAGGGGATAATTGGATGCTAGGTTGGGTTCAATTGGATACCAAATTGGGTGAAAAAGGGATAAAATCTGGAGGGAAAAAAAAAAAAAAAAAGTGAAGAAATAAAAAAATATCCGATTGAGTGGATCAGTGTGGTTATGTTAAACGGAGCTGTCAAGCCGTTCACACATGCGCATTGAAGCAAAACGGTCGTCAACAGCAGCAACATCAAGCACCAACTCAACTTCATAGTCGGCCCACACAAAATAATCAGTTTTTGCTTTCTTCTTGGTCGCCATAACTTGCTTTTCTGTCTGTTTTGTACTTTTCCTTTTTGTCTGTTTCAAAGAGTTTGGTCTGTTTACGTTTTGAGTCACTGCCGCCGTTTGATTACAACTGACTGCGCATGCCCATAACGTTCTTCTAATCTACGGTATTTGACAGATCGTGTTCAGTTTTGGCTCTTCGTATGGACAGAGATATGTTTGTGATGTTTTTTTTTTAAACGAGGACAATATCCGCTTAAAAAAATCTCCATATACGTGTAGTCCAGGCCTGAAGTAGAAGGACACTGACTAAGCTCTTCTTCCCTTTGGGAGCTGTGATTCATAAGAATGATGGTGACTGAAGAAAATCTCTGTCAACCTTTCAGTAGTGAAAACAGATATGTAATTTATTGTATCGAAAGAGTAAATGTAAGTGAATGAACCGTGTAGTTCTGTGTCGTGGTAGATTGTGTGCTGTAGTGTGATAAAAACAGACACTCTGGCTGAGTGGGGTGGATAGACGCTTGGACCCCCAGTCTGTCACTGAGTTGAATACTGTATGAGTAGAGGACGTTTTTACCATTCTTATTGCTACTACTGTAAAGGATTTTTATCCAGTTGTGAATTAATTTATTAATTTATTATTTGCTTTGCAGTTGTTTCAAAAAAGTGTAAAAAAAAAAAAAAAAAAAAAGGAATACAAAAAATGGCTATACTAACATTAATTTATGCAAATTGTCTTTCTTTTGTGAAGCAATATGCCAAACGATGCCAATGTGGTGGTAAAAATGTGGTACATATTGAATACACACGACATTGTCATTCCTGTATTGTATTAGACTCAAACTGTGGACATAGAAATAAACCATGAGGTGCAAAGGCCACCATGTTTCAACTTTATTTAAGACGTGACAACAAAAGACCAGAGGACCCCTCGCTGTCAGCGAATTAGCGAAACCTAGGATGGTACAGGAAGGCAGGGCAATACCGCTACCTGATTGGTTGGCGAAACCAGAAACACTCATTCTGCAAAACGTCGAATTCCGACGTGACATTGGGGTAGCTCGTTCTCTTATGTGCGCCTGTCGGGGCTTCTCTCGGGATTATTCCATTTTGAATTGCACTTGCATTAATTAGTTAGGCCACATTTAGGGTTAGGGTTAGGGTTAAGGTTAGGGTTAGGGTTAAGGTTAGGGTTAAGGTTAGGGTTAAGGTTAGGGTTAAGGTTAAGGTTAGGGTTAGGGAGGGTTAGGGTTAGGGTTAAGGTTAGGGTTAGGGAGGGTTAGGGTTAAGGTTAGGGTTAAGGTTAGGGTTAGGGTTGAGGTTAGGGTTGAGGTTAGGGTTAAGGTTAAGGTTAGGGTTAAGGTTAGGGTTAGGGTTAGACTGTCCCTGTAATCTCTGTGTGATGTGTGAGACCAGGCTGTTTATTCTGATAATAACCAGCTTGTTAACATTTAATTTGTCACATTGTATACCCACAAACCATATTACTGCATAAGCAACCACACAGGGGAAATACAGTATAAAAGGAGCAGTAATGTCACAAAAATACATTTCAGAACTTTAGGAGTTGTTTTAACTTGAACTCTGTATTTACACTGTGTTGCCCAGTCAATAAACATGTTTCCTTATGACTTCTAACTTCTCTGGGCGTGAGACACACGCATTTCAACCCGTTCACACGCCGTTAGCCCAATATTGCTAGCTTATAGCAAAGAGTCTGGCTAATTAGATGGTAGACTCGCCAGCCAATGAGGGGGCTCTTCACGAGTGCTTCTCCAACCAATCAGGTAGCGGTATTGCCCTGCCTTCCCCTACCATCCTAGGTTTCGCAAATTCGCTCCCTGTCATGGCTCTAGAGATGCACACTTCCTCCATAACACACTGGTTAAGCAGCTACCGCCCCCTGGTGGCGAGGAGAGGCCTCACAACCACATGGATGGGTTATTCACATATTTTGTTACATTGTTCTTGTTTCCTGTCAATGTATAACTAACTATACTCCCATACTAATTAGTCCAAAATGCAGCAGCGAGAGTTTTAACCAAAACAAGCAGACAAGCTCATATAACTCCTATTTTAGAAACTCTACACTGGCTTCCTGTTAAGTTCAGAATAGATTTCAAGTTCAGAATAGATTTTTTTATTTATGTAAACCAGCTCTTTTCCCTTCTTGTTTTGAGTTTTTTTTTTCCTAGCACCAGGGGAGCCCCCCCTCCCAAATTTCGTTGTTTGGTACCTGTACTATATCAATGACAATAAAGACCATTCATTCATTCATTCATTCAAGTTCAGAATAGATTTCAAGATCCTTCTGCTTGTTTATAAAGCTCTCACTGGCACAGCACCAGAATATCTGAAAGACCTTTTGCTAGCATATCAGCCCAATAGAGCTCTCAGGTCTTCTGACGCTGGTTTTCTCTGTGTACCACATGTACAAAAGAAGAGATTTGGTGAGGCTGCATTCTCATTTTATGCACCCAGATTGTGTCTCACTGCCAGTTTACATTAGGGATGCAACCTCAGCACATATGTTCAAGTCAAGACTAAAAACCCATCTTTTTAATATTGCCTTTAAATGACTAAATAATTAAATGATGATTATATAATGATTGGAGCACTTTGAGCTGCAACGTTTGCAGGAAAAGCGCTATACAAATAAAGTTATTATTATTATTATTATTATTATTATTATTATTATTATACTGCTGTTATTTCGTTCTGAACAGCACAATACCTTTGTTCACAGACACACCAAAGCTACAACTAGACTATAGCACTTCCCAACTGACCTGAAAACAGACACAACACAACACAATCACAACAACGAGACACACAACATGAACACGCCCCTTTCAAGACATCCACAGGTTCATATTGTGATGATGACTGGCTTCCATGTGTACAACCATTTTGTTCGGTTGCACAAGGCCTCTGCTGGTTTACACCAACAGCAGGTGGCACTAGTCATCTTTCTGTCACAACCATGAGGAGATTGTATGACAAGATTCAGATTTGTTATGTCTATATATCTCTCTCCCTCTCTCTCTCTCTCTCTCTCTCTCTCTCTCTCTCTCTCTCTCTCTCTCTCTCTCACTCACTCACTCACTCACTCACTCACTCACTCACTCACTCACTCACTCACTCACTCACTCACTCACTCACTCACTCACTCACTCACACACACACACACACACACACACACACACACACACACACACACACACACACACACACACACATATTCATAAACACACCAGTATGCACTGATAAATGAAGTCTGAAGGTGATAGTAGCAGGCCAGTTGTCTACCGCTGGTATATTCTTAGAGATGGAGAAACACAACCTTTAACCTTTAACTTCCTCAACCCTACTGGTGTTTCCTTTGGGTTTGTTGTCTTCAATAGCTTTACGCTTTACTCTCAAAGTCTCAGTGTCCAAAAACTTGTGTGTGTGTGTGAGAGAGAGAGAGAGAGAGAGAGAGAGAGAGAGATGGTATGATGTTCCTTATGTAAGTGTGTGTGAGAGAGAGAGAGAGAGAGAGAGAGAGACAGAGAGAGAGAGATAAAGAGAGAGAGAGAGAGAGAGACAGAGAGAGAGAGACAGAGAGAGAGAGACAGAGAGAGAGAGAGAGAGAGAGACGGAGAGGGAGAGAGACAGAGAGAGAGAGAGATGGTGTGGTGTTCCTATGTGAGCGTGTTACGAGGTCTCTTATGTTTACGTCAGAGGTGGTGGTGCCCTCGCTCGCCCTATAATCATCTGATTGCGAATCCAACCTCAGCTTTTAGCTGCTCCTTCTTGATGGTGACATTTGTGACATCGGTGGGACTGTAGTCCCCATGGACCTTCAGAAACGGGTTTGAAATTTTCCCTTTGTGGTTCACGCTGTGGTTAATGTGTGTGACACATCTAGAGAGAAATGGTAAATAGTAAACGGCTGTGGCGCAGGAGGTAGAGTCAGCCGTCTAATGATCACAAGGTTGGCAGATCAGCGGTTCGAGCCCCGGCTGGCCACATGTCAAAGTGACCTTGGGCAAGACACTGAACCCCAAAATTGCTTCCAGTGAGCAGGCCAGCGCCTTGCATGGCAGGTTGCCGCCATTGGTGTGTGAATGTGTGTGTGAATGGGTGAATGAGAGGCCATTGTAAAGAGCTTGAACCGCTGGTACATAGGTGGAACGCTTACCTTCCCCTTTACCCTGAAGGGTGGTAAAGGTAGAGGGTGGTGGAGGTAGAGGCTGTGTCTCAGGAGGTAGAGGCTGTGTCTCAGGAGGTAGAGGCTGATGGAGGTAGAGGCTGTGGTGCAGGAGGTAGAGGCTGGTGGAGGTAGAAGCTGTGGCTCAGGAGGTAGATGCTGGTGGAGGTAGAGGCTGGTGGAGATAGAGGCTGTGTCTCAGGAGGTAGAGGCTGGTGGAGGTAGAGGCTGTGTCTCAGGAGGTAGAGGCTGGTGGAGGTAGAGGCTGATAGAGGTAGAGGCTGTGGCTCAGGAGGTAGAGGCTGGTGGAGGTATAAGCTGTGGCTCAGGAGGTAGATGCTGGTGGAGGTAGAGGCTGGTGGAGGTAGAGGCTGTGTCTGTGTCAGAGGCTGGTGGAGGTAGAGGCTGTGGCTCAGGAGGTAGAGGTTGGTGGAGGTAGAGGCTGGTGGAGGTAGAGGCTGTGTCTGTGTCAGAGGCTGGTGGAGGTAGAGGCTGTGGCTCAGGAGGTAGAGGTTGGTGGAGGTAGAGGCTGGTGGAGGTAGAGGCTGTGTCTCAGGAGGTAGAGGCTGGTGGAGGTAGAGGCTGTGGCTCAGGAGGTAGAGCCGCCGTCTAATGATCACAAGGTCGGCAGATCGGCGGTTCGAACTCTGGCTGGCCACATGTCGAGGTGTCCTTGGGCAAGACACTGAGCCTTGCATGGTAGCTTGCCACCATTGGTGTGTGAATGTGTGTGTGTGAATGTGTGTGTGTGAATGAGAGGCCACTGTAAAGCGCTTTGGAATAAGGTGCTATATAAGTCAGTCTATATAAGTCAGTCCATTTATCATTTATGAAGTCGCTGATTCAAACACCTCTCCCAGCACTTCCCTCCTGATTGCTACAGTGCTGTATAATCCACTGCTACACTACTACACAATGCTGTAGCTGAGATACTTGTTCTATGCTGTACGTTTAGGAATTGTACAACAGGCCTAATGTATCTGTTGCAAGACACCGCAACAGTGTTGTAATTTTACAATGTCCACTATTGGGTGTGTTAACACAGCCGTGCCTATGTTACCTACTATAAGAGCCACCTCAGGGGTCAAATGACCATAGTCTTTGCTGCTACTTACACACAAAGACCACTAGTTGGCGCATATTGTAAATTAGCCTGCCTCCTACACAGAACAACTGCAAAATAGCTTTATACTAGCTTATCCTGAAGTGATTTTGAAAATGTAAGGATACTGGGTGGTAGAACGCACATATCTAGGAAAAGTCATGAAAGTAGGGTCCTGAAATTTTAAAGTGCAAAGATATAACATTTTGGGGGGGGGGGTCAAATGACCCCACCCATGGCTGTTCTAGTGTTAAAAAGGTACAACACCCAGGCTGTCTGTCTGTGTGTGTGTGTGTGTGTGTGTGTGTGTGTGTGTGTGTGTGTGTGTGTGTGTGTGTGTGTGTGTGGGGGGGGCACCCCTGTCGCATACCAGGCAAGACGAAGCAGTGGCCATTTGCAGTTGCAGTTCACATCCACCTCCGCTAGAGTGTGCATTAGGAACCCCATCATGTGTGTCTTATGTCCAAAGGGAGGAATGTCTCTGCTCGGACAAATGATTGTCAATGGAATAACTTGAGACCGATCACAATGAGCTCTGTGCGTCGGAGGAGCCTTTACGCACCTTTACGCGTTCGTTGTTTTGATCGTTGACCCAAGATGTAACCAGATGTTTCCTAACAAGGACGGAAACAAGGAGAAGAAAAAGGGAGATTCTTAAAAAATCAGGTCGTGGTGGTGGGTCGCTGGAAGTTTAGTTGATTTGGCTAACCTAGAAATGTGTTGTTCCGATGACGATATGCTGACTTTGACTTTAAATCCACAGCTTTAATTGGAAAGTGTGGCGAGCGCTGTTGGTAAATATACGTATTTGTCTTGAAATTGCGTAGTAAATAGACATTCAAGTGTTCATCTTGGGTGTCATGTTGTCAACGCAATGACTGGACTTGGAACCAGTAAAGAAACACATATGGGTTTTCTTTTATCTCGGCAATGAATCCATAACGAAGCTTTTTCCCGTCCACGCCGGCGTGCTTCGTTTCTAATGTAAGACCTCGTGTACTTCTTCCTATCAGATGTATTTACGGTATGGCTGTTATACACACACTGTACCTTTATCTCGGAGTGGTGATTTAGTCATGTTCCGTATGAGCTCATCATGAGATTATGTTGTACTGTTTTTTGGACTGTTCTTACTTGTACTGTGTCTGTGGTCCCTTAATTTAAAAAGCTCGGTCAGTGACGGTGAACCATTTTGAGTGAACTTTTGGAGGGCCAAGGAGGAGGGGGTTAGGGGTATGGGAGAAGCTACTCCTGCTCGATCGGAGGTCGGATTTGGTCCAATGTTAGGTGTTGGGATGGTGGGGTCTCTGCCAGGTGTGGGGATGGTGGGGGCTCTGCCAGGTGTGGGGATGGTGGGGTCCCTCCCAGGTGGGGTCGGCGGGGGGCCCTCCAGAGGGTCCGCTGTGCCGCAGCTCCATAGCGCCATCGTGGAGCGTTTACGCGCACGGATAGAACTGTGCAGGCGGCACCACCAGACCTGCGAGAACCGCTACCAGAGAGGTCAGGCCGAGAACTCGGACCGGGAACACGAGAGTACCCTTCACCTCCTGAACATTGTCCACCAAGGACCAGGGAACAGGAAGACTAAAGGCAGCCGGACCTCCACCACCTCCTCCTCCACCCCCCAGCCCCCCGGGGGGGAGTACAGTAGCAGAGTGAATGGAGGAGGAGGAGGGGGGGAACAGAAAGCGCAAACGTCTTCAGAGGGAGAGCAGAAGATCTCGACACGGATAGCGGTAAGTGATGACGAGATTGTGTGTGTGTGTGTGGGGGGGGGGGGTGGTGGTGGTGTGTGTGTGTGTGTGTGTGTGTGTGTGTGAGTTAGACAGAGATGCTGTGTGTGTGTGTGTGTGTGGGGTGTGTGTACTGTGTGTGTGTGTGTGTGTGTGTGTGTGAGTGTGAGTGTGAGTGTGAGTGAAAGAGAGAGAGATGCTGTGTGTGTGTGTGTGTGTGTGTGTGTGTGTGTGTGTGTGTGTGTGTGTGTGTGTGTGTGTGTGTGTGTGTGTGTGTGTGTGTGTGTGTGTGGGGCGGTGGTGTGTGTGTGTGTAAAAGACAGAGAGATGGTGTCGGCCTACATTTGGTGTAGCAGGCCTACTGTCATCACAACCCGATCCAACCCACCCACCACAGTCACGATATTCATGTTAAAAAAGGTTTCATCTAGGTTTTCAGTGTTTTCATGACACCGAAGGGTTAAAAATGTTTGGCACGTTGACACAGACCACACTCTGAACACCACAACAGAAGTCATGTTGGAGTGTTTTTTTTTTTTTAAGTGTGTCAAGAGTCTCCTGAAGAGGCCTAGGGTATGCCTTTACTGGTTTACATTAAATGATATGTCTACGATTATTTTTTATGTACAAAAGGTGCAATTACAAGTCATGTGAAGTCATTGTTCTGCCATGCTCCTCCTGATGTTTTGATAACCCACAGCTCTAGTTAGGGGGGCGGCTGTGGCGCAGGAGGTAGAGCCGCCGTCTAATGATCGCAAGGTTGGCAGATTGGCGGTTCGGCGGATCGAGCTCCCGGCTGGCCACATGTCGAAGTGTCCTTGGGCAAGACACTGAACTCCAAAGTGAGCGGGCCGGCCGGCGCCTTGCATGGTAGCTTGCCTACCTCGCCATTGGTGTGTGAATGTGTGTGTGTGTGTGAATGGGTGAATGAGAGGCCGTTGTAGAGCGCTTTGGATAAAGGCGCTATATAAGTGCAGTCCATTTCCCATTTAGTTGTTTTCTGGAAGTGTTAATGACATAGTGTTGAAAGGAGAGTCATGTTGATGGCTTGGACGTATCAAATACTGTAGTGAGTGAATGTGCTGCTTGTGATGTGAGGATGTTGAATGCTCATTTGATTAAAATCACCAAATGTAGGGGGAAAAAAATCTATATAAATCCCCAAATGTAGCTCTGCATGCTCTGTGAACATTGCATGAAATTCGAGAGAGAGAGAGACATTTTCCGGTGAGCTGCTTTTAAATTTCTCCAGAGATATCCGGCCCAAATTAAACATGTGTAGGCAAACATGTTAACATTTATTTTATCCAGTAACACCACAGTAAGAAGATACAACATAAGTATTTCCCCTGACAAGAAACGGCATGTTAAGAATAAAGATAACATTCATGCGTATATGCTATTATTTACAGTGCAGGCTGTTGTATAATACACAATATGCTATTAGGTTGCACCATTCACACAGGAAGAGCTTCCATGGACATACCCTAACATAAACAGACTGACTTAGCCTATATAGCGCCTTATTCCAAAGCGCTTTACAACGGCCTCTCATTCACCCATTCACACACACACATTCACACACCAATGGCGAGGTAGGCAAGCTACCATGCAAGGCGCCGGCCGCCCCGCTCATTGGGAGCAATTCAGGGGGTCCAGTGTCTTGCCCAATAAGGACACCTCGACACGTGGCCAGTAGGGGTGTAAATCACCAGCTTCATCACGATACGATATTATATCGATTTGTTTGTATGACGATACAATGTTTGACGATATCACAATGTCAGTCACGATACGATTTCGATTCGATTCGATTCAAGATCGATATGACGATATGATCGATATGACGCGATATCATATGCCAATCTAACACAATTATCAATTGTAATAAGTGGTAATTAACATACAGCTCATTAACATATATACACACACACACACACACACACAGGTTCAGAGAGACATCCAGACACACACACACACGTCCACACACGTGTCACACACGTCCAGCAGGTCTGATATTGGTCTGACTGGATTCGCCTCGATGAGTAGATGTTAAAAAATATCTTTGGTGTCCAAAACGGTCAATGTATTCGCCCATTAGACTCCCGTTAGACGCACTCTCATTAGACGCACTCACACAAGCCGAACATTTCCGAAGATTACCGGAGATTGCCGAACGCGAGAGGAGGAGGAGCCGAGAAGTGGAGCCGAGTGTTTCTCAACCCTCTCCTCGGGGCGCCCCAGCCGCTCCACATATTTGATCTGTTCCACCACCAGCACACCTGATTCAACTGATCAAGTATAAAGCAATTATGATTTGGACTTGATTAGTTGAATCAGGTGTGCTGGTGGTGGAACAGATCAAATATGTGGAGCGGCTGGGGCGCCCCGAGGAGAGGGTTGAGAAACACTAGACAGTCACACACGGTGAATGCGAAGTCATTGCGAACGCGAGTATGTGAACTTCCCTGGTTTAGAGAGATGTTCCAAAATATATATTAGAAGGGACAGACTTACTGTCTCTCATCAAAAATGCAAAACATTCGTATCTTTTTCAAGTCTCTCTCTCTCTCTGCGCGCATAAGATGACGATATAGATCGATGTTTTTACATTGCATCGATGTAATCAGATCGTTAGTCAATGAATCGATGCATCGATGTGAATCGATGTATCGTTACACCCCTAGTGGCCAGCCGGGGGTTTGAAGTTCAAACCGCCGATCTGCCGACCTTGCGATCATTAGACGCCGGCTCTACCTCCTGCACCACAGCCGCCCCCCCCCCCCAACATGGTTTATCATGACTGGACTAGGAGCAAGACTCAGGAGGACAGTCTTGTGTTCCCAGAGCTGCTTACTCTACAGTATGTGACTAGTTGCCTGCAGGGTGTCTGTTAAGGGCAAAACCAATGAGATGTGAAATGTATTTTGTTCTTTTCTTTCATTGGACACCAGGGAGTTGGACATATCTAGACTAGAGGCAACAAATGTTTCCCAAGGAATGTTTCAGTGTAATGTCAGACGGGGAGAGAGAGGGCCTATCTGAACAACAGCTCGCAGATGTTTCTGGTTCTGCCAAAGGGGAAATATAAGTGAGCTCAGACGTGAATGATACAGGTGGAAGGTGATTCTCTAAATGCAAAATTCAGGGTTCCCGCGCTGGTCTTAAAAAGCCTTGAAGGCTAAAATCCAGCAATCCAATGAATAAGGCCTAAAAAGGTCGAAAATGTCAAATTATTCGGTCTAAACATGAGGTGCTAGGTGTTAAAAATTAGATCATGCAAGGAAATCAGTCCGACCACATCTATTTACGTGGAAATTAATCAAGCTGGAACCAAAGAAATGCCAATTTGCTTACTTTTTTGTCTTTTGGTTTGTGGCCGTACATACAGAGTGACTGACAATGTCAGTGTGACTGACGGTGTGACATGTTCTTTGTGTGGTTAAGACAAGAGACTCAGGAACAAGTATGAGGCCGTTCTGATGACTGTAGCTTCGGCAAGCACAACGTAAACACAATGTAGGAGAGCGACTCTACTTTAAAAGAGTGTGTAATTAACAGCAGCGCTGTTTCATTCTGTCTCGGGTTAATTTGACCCAGGAGGAACATGTTCTACAAAAAACTGATGAGTGCAGCACAATGCAGAGAAGGAAATTGAGTTTGTGTGTGTGTGTGCGTGCGTGTGTGTGTATGGTGTGTGTTTGTGTGTGCGTGTCTGTGTGTGTGTATGGTGTGTGTGTGTGTGTGTGTGTGTGTGTGTGTGTGTGTGTGTATGGTGTGTGTGTGTGTTCGTGCGTGTGTGCGTGCGTGCATGCGTTTATCTGAACCCTGAGTCTAGTGTGTTGTGTTTCTTATTGTCAACATCATGGCGGTTTTGTGAAATGCAACAGATAGATACTTCAGTATATGCACACGTGCACACGTTAGAAACTATAGCCTAGTAGATATCAGATGATTTCAGAACAAGCAGAGATCAACATGTAGATTGATTTGAAGTAGTCAGGCAGGGGAGAACAGCTTGATTGTGTAATGGTTCCAGATAACAGTTATGGGATGGAAGCGGGTGGGTATTGAGTAAGTAAGTGACATTTCGTACAGAGAATCAATCATTCTGTCCTTCAGATCTGCATCAATCTGCATTCATTACAGACACGGGTCTCAGACAAAGACCCTTACAATAATATATTTCTTTCCTTTGGAATACAAAGTATTAACAAACACAATGCAGCTTCCATCCTTCACTTTCTAATCTGGCAACTGCCTTGCCTTGCCTGGACAATAAATGAGTCCCGATAGTGAACGTAGGAAATAAAAGCTTTAGCAAACATTGTAATGAAAGGGACCTGGGCTATGTGTTGCACTGTTTGTCATGTGTTGTCATGCCCTATTATCCCGGCTTTAACAAATGACCCGCTAAGCACCTTCTTGAAAGATGCTTCGCCCATGAAACAGTTTGTTTAGAACCATTGAATTCCATTTCCTGGCTGTGTTTACTGAAAGTCAAACAGGCCTTGAGAATGCAGTAGTGGAGAAGAGGCCTGCTGGTGATTAATAATTCATAGCCGGGGATGATTTAGTTATTTCCTAATCTCCAGTAGTGACAGATCTGGGAACCAAGGGCCTTCAGCAGAGAGCTCTCAGGGAATGTACTGGAAGGTTGTGTTGGGTACAAGTTGTGTTGTGTTATGGTGTGTTGTGTGGTGTAGTGTGGTGTGTTGAGTTGTGTTGTGTACGTGTGGTGTGGTGTGTTGTGTGTTGTGTTGTGTTGTGTCCATACTGTAGCCTGCACATTGTTAGCCTCATAGCATAATTGCCTAAGTCATATTTTGGCCAAATTGAGATATCTTGAGATACTGTATATGTTATGTTGTGTTGTGTTGTGGTGTGCTGTGTTGTGGTGTTGTGTGGTGTGGTGTTGTGTACAAGTTGTGTTGTGGTGTGGTATGGTGTGGTGTGGTGTGGTGTGTTGTGGGGTGGTGTGTTGTGTTGTGTTGTGTTGTGTGTTGTGTTCATACTGTAGCCTGCACATTGTTAGCTTCATAGCATAATTGCCTAAGTCATATTTTGGCCAAATTTAGATATCTTGAGATATATGTTGTGTTGTTGTGCTGTGTTGTGGTGTGGTGTGTTGTGTACATGTTGTGTTATGTACAAGTTGTGTTGTGCCCATACTGTAGCCTGCACATCATTAGCCTCAGCATAATTGAGACATATTTGGCCAAATTGAGATATCTGCCTAACTCTACTCTCCTAACACTGCTGATTCACTGTGCATTATTGCCTCTATGCCATCAGCCTATCAGAATGCTTGTTGTTACATTCAAAAACCACTATCTGCCCAAGTCATCTCTTTGACATAGGGCATTTCTGACACTACATACAAAGATGGCTCGGCTGACCACAAGTGAAGCATGACTTAGTCAATTATGCTACGAGGCTAACGACATCTGAATGCACACATACAGCAGCCCCCATTACGACCAGCACTAAGGAATTATCTAGTGACATTTTCATAACCTGTGTGTTTTTAAAGTACGTATATCCTTTAATTTCTTAATTTCCTTTTCGATACAATGTTAATGGGCCCGAATTTCCATTGTGAATTCTGTATTTACTGGTTATAGATCAGGGGCCCATTCCACGAAGGTGGATTATCTTCTAATCCTCGATAAAGTTCTAATCGGCGATAATGTTAGCTTGCGTTCGGTGCCATCAATGTGCCTCAAATAATTCGCTGTTTGGTTGCTATGCAACCTATCCTTCTGAGTCAGATATAATTAGCCTGGTCCCGAGCAGACTTACAGGCTGGCTAAGGTAATGCGTGCGTCAAAAAAGGCTCACAGGCGGAAACTACATCCCGAACGACAGTTCCTCAAGTGTCTTTTAGGAAATATTAGTTCCCACTTCACACGAGATAGATAGATAGATAGTTTGACTGTGTGATAGATAGATAATTTGATATTTTGAAAGTGTGATCGATCGATAGATAGTTTGATTGTAGGGCTGGGTATCGCCACTGATTTCCCAAAACGATTCGATTCCGATTCACCAGCTCAGTGAGCTCACGATTCGATTCGATTCACGATTCGATTCGATTCGATTCGATTCCGATTCGATCTAGTTAAAATATACATTTTTTGCTTGAATATGAAAGAGATTCTCAGAATTAATGCTATAAATGGTTCAAGGAACCCTATAACATGTAGCATTGTTAAACATATCAATGAATTGACTCCAAAGCAGTTACATGAATGTACTTTTTATTTACATATGACTTTGCTTTTGTCCAGCTCACATTTTTAAATCCAAAATGCACCCAGACATCTGACTTTAAGCCTGGTGGTGACTTGAGTGTCCCTGCCATCGCCATGTTTTTAGATTTTAGTGTTGAGACCTCACGTTGCGTGAGATATGATCAATTCTTGTAGCACGAGATCTCGTTGCGGGTTGAAGCTGCAAGCAAAAAAAAAAAAAAAAAAAAAAAAAGATCGATCTCGGGATTTAGGAATCGATAATCGCTCATTTTAATGAAGATCGATTCTGAATCGGGAAATCGATTTTTTGAACCCAGCCCTATTTGATTGTGTGATAGATAACTTGATATTTTGAAAGTGTGATAGATAGATCGATAGATACATAAATTAAAAAGTGTACAAAATAAAATAAAATAAATAGGTATCTTTATTAACTTGCATTGCTTTTGTCACAGCGGTCTGGCTGGCGCAGTGGTTAAGGCAACCAGCTAGAGTTCCGAAGGTTGCGAGTTCAAGACTTTACATTTAACCGAAACCTTCATGCAAAGGCTTCAAACACCATTGTAATCGTGTCAGTTCTTGTAAATTAGCCTGCACCATAATTTTATAGCCTACATACTTTTTTAGATGAGATTTTAGATTAGATTCAGACAACGAAATGCAGTAAAAAGTGCGTCTGAAGAGGGATTTGAACCATCGATTTAAAATGACGATTAAATACTATGGCAGCGGTCGATACCACTAGGCCATTGTGACGATATGACGGCTTGTAGCCTGCTGCTGATATCACCACAGTAGTAAATATAAATTTATTAAAATATGAACATATAACAATAACTGGGGCTAGTATGACCTACGCATTTAATCGGTCAGCAATTTCTTGCCAAACCATTTCCCTCGCCTTGTTAATTGCGGCAGTATTGCACTATTTTACATCTTATTCTTCCGTCTTCATAAAGATCAATAATTCGGAATGCTGCGCAAAAGTAGGACCCCTGCAGAGTGGAGTATCTTCATTTCGACAGATCGACTCTTCGGGGCTCTTTATGTCTGCGTGCACGTGCCCATATCGAGGATTTGTAAGCCGGTGTTCTGTGAACACTGATGACACAAGCCTGATCCTCGTTCGAGGAATCACCTGAGGCTTGAATTCCAATCCCGAGTTGCCTGATCGCCTGATTTATTTCAATCGCCGATATACTAATCCACTTGGAACGGCCCCCAGATTACCCTGGCAATATACATTTTATGAATGATCTTTATTGTCATTGTACAGGTACAACGAAATTGAAATGCAATCCCTAGGTGCTAACAATCAACACTGTCCTAAGATAATAAAACACAAGAATGAGACATAAATAGACATAAATAGGAGGATATAAATAGGTGGATAAGTAATCGGTAGGAATCGGAGAATGTATCTATTATGTAAACTTCTATATTATATACACTATATGGCCTATTCACAGGGGGGTATATAGACAGGGGGGTGTTAGCATGTAACTGTGTACTTTTATAAACATAGCATGCATGTAACTATGTACTTTTATAAACATATGAACTAGTAAACTTATAGTGTACGTAAACCTAAACACTTGGTTATAGAACATTTCTATGTTCAAACAGGGGCTGCTGTGTCTCAGGAGGTAGAGTCGCCGTCTAATGATCACAAGGTTGGCAGATCAGCGGTTCGAGCCCCGGCTGGCCACATGTCTAAGTGTCCTTGGGCAAGACACTGAACCCCAAAATTGCTCCCAGTGAGCATGCCGGCGCCTTGCATGGCAGCTTGCCGCCATTGGTGTGTGAATGTGTGTGTGAATGGGTGAGTGAGAGGCCGTTGTAAAGTGCTTTGGAGCAGCAAAAAAGGCGCTATATAAGTGCAGTCCATTTACCATTTAAAAAAACAACAACATTTCACTATTCCGTCAATGAAGCCGATTCGACCGTGTGGTGTGGTCGGTCAGAGTACTGGACAAGTCAGTAACCGTAACAAAGCACGTCGCCTCGACCTCCTCTGATCAGGCCGGACAAGTCGAGCAGGGAGGGAGGAGGATTATGTAAGTGTTCGGTGTCTCCCTGTGTGCCTCTGCAGTGGCCTACATCAGATCTGGAGGAGGTCTGATGGTCTGATCTCAGGCCTGCTCTAACAGCTGTGATATGGAACGAGTAGTCCAGGTCGACGGTGGGCCACCCAGAGAGGCTGCTGGGATACAATGGTCCTATCGCTAAGCCACGCCCCCTTTGGAAAAACAAACAACGCTTCACTGACAGTGACTGACTGACTGACTGACCGACCGTGACTGAATGACTTACAATGGCGGGAGTTGGCAAATTTCTGATTTCTGATTCACCACAGCAAGTAATAGACATGTTTGTTTTTTTAAAGATTTACAAGAATATTTAGTCTAGAAGCTTTTCACCATTTGATATTAGCGAGTTTGTCCGCTATTAGCGAGTTTTCTGCATGTAGTGACTTTTGCTGTGATACGATTGGACAATTTATATTTTTGGGCGTGGCTTAGCGATAGGTCGATTGACAGTTTAGGAACTATTGGCGCTTCTCCATTGACCAGACCGGGACGGTACAGAACGCCACGCATTTGTATCTTCCCTGTACCCATGGGCGTCAGCAGCTTTTTGAATGTGGGGGGGACACTTTTTTTTCGGGGGGTCTGGGGGTCCCCCCCCATAATTTTTTAAAATAGTAGATTCAATTTCCTGCATTCTGGTGCGTTTTACACCCAAAATAATCTCCCTCTTTCTTTGTTTTTCCTTGGAGCTGGCATGGTCTGCAATTACTGACTACTATTATGTTTTGGTTTAACTCACAGAGGCCTGACACTGACACGTGGCACTTTTTAGGTACTTTATTAAATATGAAGATTCAAAAAGAATCAAAGAGTGAATTAGAAAAGAATGAGGTAACTTTGAGTCAACAAATTGAATAAAAAGTTATGAGGAAACATAAAATATGTACCTAGGCTACTCAGAGCCTATTACAATAAAACTTAGCCCTCTTCAGGGCATTGCAGAACATACAACTATAACAAACAAACAAAATCAAAGAGTGAATTAGAGCTGTCTCCACTGCCCCTGCCTGCTGCCCCTGCCTCTGACTCACTCTCACTCTCAACCACCAGGAGAAATGGGGATGCATTGAGCACTTGTTCATATTGTTTTTCTCTAATAGAACATTTGACATAGAAATACAATCATCAATACAAAAAATACAATCACAAGCATTTTAGAAATAGAAAAATAAATGGAACAGGTGTTTTCTTCTTATTTTTTAACCCTAGCTCAAGCAATCAGATGCAAAATTGATTCTTTGGGTGGGTGCAATGGCCAAATTAAATAGTGCAAATGCTCAGGGCAATGAACACGGGCAGGAGATGCAATAATGACAGGACAGGTAAGCACTGTGAGGTGTTTGTCGCCATTCTGTGCTTTTGATGACATTTCGCCTGTGTCTGTTCTGCATTTAAACATGTCTAACCGCACTAGTAATGCCTAACAAAACTGCTAGTGCCATATAGCTGATCTAGCTCGTATTTGGTTGCTAGTAGGCTATGCTAATTCTATTGCTAATACAGAGAATGTCTCATAAGGTGCTAACATTCTTATCAGAAAAGCTGGCTGTGTTTGACCTTGGGAGAACGCAATGTTGCTGTTTGGCCACTCACGGGAAAACTTGGATGACTTTGACTTACTTTTCTCTTCTTAGAATTTTTTTTCCTTATATCCATCTTGGTGGATGATCTAAATATCGTCTTGCCTCAGTCTGAATGTTTTGAATCTGCGTGCGTGTGCCGTGCTGCTGCTGCCGTGTTAAAAACAGAAGTAAAACGCGGAGTGGACTTCTGGATATGGGCAATCCCCTACTCATAAAGTGGAACGGATTTGATTGTGAAGCAATGAAAATAACGCTGACCAGTCATGCAACATATTTTTGATGGCAAATGTGGGGGGGTCCAAACGACCTTGTTTCAAAGGTGGGGGGGACACGTCCCCCCCCAAATATATGGTGGTGACGCCCATGCCTGTACCGTATTTTCAGAAACGCTTCTCCGTTATAAGACCCGGACCGAATCGTTGACAGTCCCCACGTCTGTTCGCTAGCTACATTACATTGCTCACTGCGGGGTTGGACAGAAACATCGTAGCATAATTGTGTTATGTTGTCATGGAAAAGCTGCTGAGTAAAAAAAAAAAAAAAAAAAAAAGAGTAGTTTATGTTAAGGAAGAATGCCAGATTCCTCTTAGATCCCTGGAGGGCTCAGTGGCGGTGGTATGACTGCTGTCTGTGGAGGATAATGACGCTTGCTGCCTTTCGTGATAAGACTACCGTAGTCTCCTTTGTACACTGGGGCTCTGCTGGGCATCTAACCACATACTGATTAAGAGACGGAGGGATAGGGATACATCTCTATCCTAAAAAAATCTTTCTTTCTTCTTCTATCAATTCAATTCAATTCAATTCAATTCAATTTTTCTTTTATTATTAGATTAGATTAGATTCAACTTTATTGTCATTGCAGAGTACTATACAACGGAATGCAGTTTAGCATCCAACCAGAAGTGCAAATAGTGATATAAGGGCATGATATAAATAGAACAAGATTGGTAGTGATAGGTGACTATATGTAATATACAGTATGTGCAGAGGTAGTATTGTAAACATCAGTATAGTTTAGAGCTATGCACAGGTATGAGCTATGTACAGTTATGAGCTATGTACAGTTATGAGCTATGTACAGTGAGGTAGTTTATGTACAGTGAGGTAGTTTATGTACAGTATCTAATGCAGTGCAGAAGTATAAAAGAAGCTATCACTGCAGAATAGTGTCAATGATAGTCCAGCCCAAACGTGTAGCCTATGTTTAGGTCTCTCTATGTTTAGGTCTCTCTAGCAGACCAGAACGGTAGAATCTCCAATCTCTGGATTGAGGTAAACACTGGGGAAGGGAAGTTGTCAGCAGGTCACCCCCCCCCTCCCCCGCCCCTAAACCTTACCCTGCGACTGCTCACAATGCCTCCCCTGTTCCCCCCGGTCCTCTGTTAACAACTCAACCTGCACACTTTGCAGGGATTGAAAACATAATTTCACAGGTGAGCAGTGTGTGAATGTAGTTCCCTGTTTGGGAAAATAGATTCTGGTACGGTTGAAATCCCCCCACGTCCTTTTGAAGGGCCTCCTCGACTTCCTTTCTTTCTGTTTGACGATAGAACCCCTTACCTGGTGCTGGTGAAAATTCACCGGATTGATAACCGGCCCTAGCTAGCCCAACTGGCATTAAAGTTCGCTGTCAATACGGTTCACTTCAGTGAGAATACAGTAGAACCTTTTCTTTGTGAAATACAGTCGGTTTAGTATGTGAATGAGTGACTTTGTGCATTGATTAAGATTGACTGGTTGGTTCTCCACGAGGTGGAACGTGTCACTGTCTTTGACTGAATACATTACAGAGTAATGAACATGGACAATGTCACAGGAAGTCAACTTGAATAGCCTACATGCAGCATATACAGCTAAACTGACATTCTTTTGACTGTGACATTATTGTCATATGTGTCATACGTTCTAATGCAACAACAGACTTTTCAACAACAACACATAATAATAATAATAATAACTTTTATTAT
>NC_137674.1:85858439-85910939 GCF_963989245.1 Nansenia antarctica
AGGAAACAAAGAGAACAGAGCTGTCCTCTGCTTCTGTTGTTCTACCTGAGTATTTAAACCTGACTCCAGACCAGAGCATCTATAGCAAATATGTTCAAGTCAAGACTAAAAACCCATCTTTTTAATATTGCCTGAAAATGAAAAAATAATTAAATTATGATGATTGGAGCAGTTTGAGCTGCAACGTTTGCAGGAAAAGCACTATACGAATAAATAATATTATTATTATTATTATTATTATTATTTATCTCAAAATCCCAATTTCTAATAGATGAAATGCTTTTTATTTTTATTTTATTGCACAAGACAAATATTAGATATGATACAAGCAACACTATCAGATAGAACGTGAACATGATTGTTAAAGCTGGTCGTTCCTTAGACATTTTAATGAACATCTCTGCTATAGAGGAACATTCTGTTTTTAGCTGAACCAGCAAAAAACAACAACAACCAAGGCTGCCTGCAAACTATTTGAAAACGTTGTTGCTTCAAGGCTTCAACACTTGGGAAGACAACCATTCTTTTACAACCGTTTCTTTTACAACCGCCCTCTTACAACCGCCCTCTTACAACCGCCATCTTCACAGGAACTGAGGCGTCAAAGGGAATAGCAACAATATCAGTGTTCTTGTTTTATTTCCAGGTTATTGCTTTTTTCTCTCACGATTTTACTCTTGATTGTTCTTTTCGTCATTATTATCAAAAAGGTTGGCTAGTGTGCTAATAATAATAATAATAACTGTTTATTTGTATAGCGCTTTTTCCTGCAAGCGTTGCAGCTCAAAGTGCTCCAATCATTATAGATGTCCAGTACAGTGAGAGCATCCATCTATCTATCTATCTACATATCTACATATCTACATACATATCTATCTATCTATCTATCTATCTATCTTAGCTACAGACATATTCACCTCAATCACGTCTTTGACAGAAACGAGTGGGAAATAGCCAATGTATTTTAGCTGTTAGATTAATCTGACTGAGGAAATTTAAATCAATTTCCCCCTTGTTCAGATTTAAATATGCATGCACAGCCAAAGGGGCATGATTCAGAAGGGGGATGTGTCGGATATGTGTGTGTTGGATATGTGTGGCGTACTCCAGTGTCCTGTGGAGGGGAATTCTGGGCTTGTAGAAATATTCATTCATGCTTGATTTGAGTTCCTCGGCTCAGAGCTCTTTGAGGTTCGGCAGGTTTTTTCCTGCTCGACTTTGGAGTATTGTGTGAGAAAAAGAGGGAGGGAGGGAGGGAGGGGAGGGAGAGAGGGAGGGAGGGAAGAGAGGGAGGGAGGGAGGGAGGGAGGGAGGGAGAGAGGGAGAGAGGGAGACTTTCCACAAGTGCTGCGCTTTGTTAGCCTCACCTGAAATTGGACCCCTTGGGAACTAGCATATTCAGGTGTACGTGAGCCAGGGGGAGGCTAATGGAGGTAGAAATCGGAGGGACGGGCTCATTGTAATGCATTGAATGGAATGAGGGACGTCAAAGACGTGTCTTACCACCATACCACACCAGCCTCTACCTCCACCAGCCTCTACCGTCCTCCACCAAGCCTCTAACTCCACCAGCCTCTACCTCCACCAAGCCTCTACCTCCACCAAGCCTCTACCTCCACCTGCCTCTACCTCCACCTGCCTCTACCTCCACCAGCACGTGTGTTTGATATAATGTAGTGGGGCGGCTGTGTCTCAGGAGGTAGAGCCGGCGTCTAATGATCGCATGGTCGGCAGATCGACGGTTCGAGCCCCGGCTGGCCACGTGTCGAAGTGTTCTTGGGCAAGACACTGAACCCCCAAATTGCCCCCAGTGAGCGGGCCGGCGCCTTGCATGGTAGCTTGCCGCCATCAGTGTGCGAATGTGTGTGTGAATGGGTGAATGAGAGGCCGTTGTAAAGCGCTTTGGAATAAGGCGCTATATAAGTCAGCCCGTTTACCATTTACAAGGTCTCATTCTGTTCAGTATGGAGCTGGGCTGAGAGGACCTGCCGTTACGATACGAACCAAGAAAACTCCCCTGGCCTCGTTTACAACAAACGACTCTAAAAACAACGACTCAGAACGTGACAGAATCAGATACTCTGTTCGTACGGTGGAAATGTAAACATCGCTCTCTGGAACGTGATTCAGTGTTTCAAACGGTTCTGTGTTTGACAACTGCAAACAGAGCTTTGTTTTTAGAATTGACAGTTGTGTGACTGACAGTCCTGTAGATCATCTGTTGATCTGTTCTCACACTTATCTGCCAATCAGCCACCTGAGATGTCAGTGTGTTTCAGTGTTTCCTGGATGCGTTTAGTGCTGCTGTCGTAACTGTCAAAACACACATCTGATAACGTTGCAGTTTGCCTCTGTAATTGGGTGGGGATGTACTGTGTGTCTGTGTGAGTCTGTGTGTGTCTGTGTGTATCTGTGTGTATATGTGTGTGTCTGTGTGTGTCTGTGTATATCTGTGTGTGTCTGTGTGTATGGTGTTAGTGTTTTGCCGTACTCACAACATGTTTCTGTTTGGGTCGATCTGGGCCATTCTCACACTGATACACTATCTAGGTTTTACTGTACATAGTTTTAGGTGCGATATACATACGCACATTTCATGTCTTATGATGACAGCGCTGTCTCTTAACGCTACTGCCGGTGACAATGAGGGTTCAGGGGTAAAGCAGCGTTTAGGCCGATGTTTCTACTTCAAACAGACTGTGTTCCCCAGAGTCATTATCCTGGCAGGAAATGAGAAAGTGGCTCCTCATGTCAATGACAAACCCCTCTCCGGAATGCCGGGTCAGATCGGGGGGGTTGGGGGGGATTGGGGGTGGGGGGGGGTTGGCGGTTTGTGCAACAGTAGATCTGAGTTCAGACATGTTTACATCTTTCTCAGAGTCCGGCCAAGCCGGCCCTAGGTTCCCAGGCTCCGGAGTCACACAGCACTGAAAATAAGCACAAGCTCTCTCTCTCTCTCTCTCTCTCTCTCTCTCTCTCTCTCTCTCTCTCTCTCTCTCTCATCTCCTCTCTCTCTCTCTCTCTCTCTCTCTCTCTGTCTCTCTCTCTCTGTCTGTCTCTCTCTCTCTCTCTCCCTCTCTCTCTCTCTCTCTCTCTGTCTCTCTCTCTCCCTCTCTCTCTCTCTTGCATTTTCTCTCCGCTTGTCTCCCTTCCCTTCCCTCTCTTCTCCTCTCCTCTCCTCTGTCTTGTCAATTTCCTCCATTTGCATTGTAGTAGCTTTCTATTCCTTGATAATAAATTATTATAATAATAACTTAAATGTATATAGCGCCTTTCACAGACCCAAGGTCGCTTTACAAGGGAATGGGACAAACAGAACAGAGCCAGAGAGACAGACACACAAAACAAGAAACAGTGAAACAGCTTCTACAGGTTGAATGCGATGGTGAAAAGGTGGTTTTGAAGGGCAGCTTTGAATATGTCCAGGGCTGGAGAGTCGCGGATATCCTTGGGTAGAGTTCTAGAGTTGCTACAGGGATACTAAGGAAAATAAAAAACACATTTGTAAAACACTAAGGCTGATAAAGTGTCTTTATGTGTCTAGTCTGCAAACCTACTGTTGACTGTGGCCTAACTGTACACAGCGGTTATACTGCTAATGTGCCTGACTTCCAGGAAGAATTTTCTAGAAGTTTTTCATTTTTCAGCTATTTTCATTCCAGGGAAAAAAATATGTTGAATATTCAAATTACCTCTCTCTCTCTCTCTCTCTCCTCTCTCTCTCTCTCTCTCTCTCTCTCTCTCTCTCTCTCTCTCTCTCTCTCTCTGTGTCTTGGCAGTTTCGACGCTAGCCACGTCTGGCGAAAAGCAAGATTAACACCTTCCTCATGCCTTTTAACATAAACATTTAAACGTTTCAAAAATGTTAAGACTTTAGACTTTACAGTTTTTTTCCTGCCGGCAGCGTCAGATACGGCGTAGTCGGACACAGCCGGGTTGTTTAGAGACGCGCCGCTCTGCCAGTGGGGCTGAGAAGTGGCAGTTGGAATGTTTGTGTTAGCACTGCGCTGCGGTGAGGTGCCACGGTGTGGGCCTGTCGCTGAGCCAGGCACTGGCGCCTGCTCTCTCCTCTCCTCCTCTCCACCTCTCCTCCTCTCCACCTCTCCACCTCTCCACCTCTCTGGTCTCTGGTCTCTGGTCTCCTCTCCTCCTCTCCACCTCTCCTCTCTCTCCTCTCTCCTCCTCTCCTCTCCTCCTCTCCACCTCTCCTCCTCTCCACCTCTCCTATCTCCTCCTCTCCACCTCTCCTCCTCTCCTCTCTTCTCTCCTATCTCCTCCTCCACCTCTCCACCTCTCCTCCTCTCCCTCTCTTCTCTCCACTCTCCTCCTCTCCACCTCTCCTCCTCTGCCTCTCCTCTCTCCACCTCTCCTCTCCACCTCTCCCCTCTCCCCCTCTCCACCTCTCCTCCTCTCCACCTCTCCTCTCCCCTCCTCTCCTCTCTCCTCTCTCCTCTCTCCACCTCTCCTCCTCTCCACCTCTCCTCCTCCCCTCCTCTACACCTCTCCTATCTCCTCCTTTCCTCCTCCCCACCTCTCTGCTCTCTGCTCTCCTCTCTCCACCTCTCCTCCTCTCCTCCTCTCCACCTCTCCTCTCACCTCCTCTCCTCCTCTCTTCCTCTCCTCCTCTCCACCTCTCCACCTTTCCTCCTCTCCTCCTCTCCTCTCTCCACCTCTCCTCCTTTCCTCTTCTCCTCCTCTCTGCTCTCCTCCTCTCCTCCTCTCCTCCTCTCATCCTCTCCTCTCCTGCTCTCCTCTCTCCTCTCCACCTCTCCACCTCTCCTCCTCTCCTATCTCCTCCTCTCTCCTCTCCTCTCCTCTCTCCTCCTCTCCACCTCTCCTCCTCTCCTCCTCTCCACCTCTCCTCCTCTCCTCCTCTCCACCTCTCCTCCTCTCCTCCTCTCTGCTCTCCTCCTCTCCACCTCTCCTCCTCCTCACCACCTCTCCACCTTTCCTCCTCTCCTCTCTCCTCCTCTCCGCCTCTCCTCCTCTCTGCTCTCCTCCTCTCCACCTCTCCTCCTCTCCTCCTCTCATCCTCTCCTCTCCACCTCTCCTCTCTCCTCCTCTCCACCTCTCCTGCTCTCCTATCTCCTCCTCTCTCCTCTCCTCTCCTCTCTCCACCTCTCCTCCTCTCTGCTCTCCTCCTCTCCTCCTCTCCTCCTCTCCACCTCTCCTCCTCTCCACCTCTCCTCCTCTCTCTTCTCCTCTCCTCTTCCTCCTCTCCACCTCTCCACCTCTCCTCCTCTCCACCTCTCCCCCCTCCACCGTCTCAACCAGGGGTCTGTATTTACGAGGGAGGGAGGGAGGGAGGGAAGACACTGTGTTACGCCAGTTTATTGTTCCAATCCACAAAATACACGTTGAGGCTGACTTGTGGCGGGCCTATGGTGTAACCGCAAGACTGACACTGATGGAGTAGTTTTTGTAGTAGATTGTTTTTAATTTCTCTTCCATTTCTATAATTCTCTGCGTTCCTGACGTCCTGCCGTGTCTTAACCACTGGTCAACTTCACAATCTGGTTCCCTGACTTTGCAGACGACCGTAGATACAAGGGGGGGGGGGCGTTTCTAAATGAAGATGATGAGACTCCGTGAATTGTTCAACAGTGTTGAGGGGAGCCAGTGTGTCTGCCATTATCCTCGGTTTTCGGGAATTGTAACCTTTTCGTTTCGTATTTGGGGGAAAGGCCAGCTCAGCCCCCCCCCCCCCCCATCTCAGCCAGGTGGTCATCGTCTCGGTCCGTATTCATTCTTAGAAATCCTAGCAAGACCAAACCCCGGTGGAGTCCCGAGGTGAATCTAGTTGTAGGCCTGTTGCGTACAAATGCACTTCCAACAGACCAGATGTTGTGGTGTTAGCTGGGTAATGGAGTTTGTAAATGTACCCCGGCCCTAAATGTACCACACTCCTGCCTGTCAAAACGTGTAGAATGAGCATTTTAATTTCTATTTGTTTGTGGTAAAGGGAAAAAAGGGTACATCTAATGTCATTGTGACATTTCCAAAGACAGTGTAGTTGATTATAAGGGTACGTACAGTGTGTTTATCTGTGTAACAGTTATAGATGAGATGACACAATTATCATTAAGTATGTATGAGCTCATTGTCATATGCTCTCTTACAGTGATGTGAGTGTGTCTGTGTGTGTGTGTGTGTGTGTGAGTGTGAGTGTGAGAGAGTGTGAGTGTGTCTGTGTGTGTGATAACGAGAGAGAGAGAGAGAGAGAGAGAGAGAGAGGTAGAGAGAGAGAGAAAGAGTGAAATGAGAACATTCCTTTCTCACTCCCCCTCTCTACCACACCCCCTCTCTCCTCGCTGCCACCCCCCCCCCCTCCGCCCCCACACCCCACCCCACCCCCAGCTTCCTTCCTGTTCTGTTTTTAGAATCTATTGGATGTTTTTTCCCACATCCGGCAACAAAGAGAGGCTTGTGCCTAACCTAACATGGTGTTCCCTGGCTACAACAAGCCTTGTGCCTTACCTAACATAGCCTAGCATAGCCTAACATAGCATAACATAGCATAACATAGACTAACATAGCTTAACATAGCCTAACATGGTGTTCCCTGGCTACAACAAGCCTTGTGCCTTACCTAACATAGCCTAGCATAGTCTAACGTAGCCTAGCATAGCCTAACATGGCCTAACATAGCCTAACATGGCCTAACATAGCCTAGCATAGCCTAGCATAGCCTAACATAGACTAACATAGCCTAACATAGCCTAACATAGTCTAACATAGGCTAACGTTGCCTAACGTTGCCTAACATAGCCTAACAAGGCCTAACGTAGCCTAACATAGCCTAACATGGCCTAACATAGCCTAACATGGCCTTCCCTGGCTACAACAAGCCTGGTCACTAGGGTTGCCACCCGTCCCTTGAAATACGGAATCGTTCCTTATTTGACAGTTAAAAGATGCGTTCCATTTTGAACCAATACAGAACGCTGTTTGTTCCGTATTTTCAATCCACCCGCATTGCGTGATTCCTCCAATATATCTTACTGCAGCGCCGCTGGGCAATATCAGTGTTTCCTCTATGCATTGATTTGTGGCGGCCCGCACTGCAATCGAGACTGAATCGCTCTCAACAGGCCGCGCTTGCAAAACAGTTTTGTGATTGGTCCGAATTTAGCGAATCGCCCGTCCCTTTAATCCTGTAAACGTATCCTAATCAAAAATGCAACATCATCAGCGACGACTGTGGGTTATTGCATTTACTGCTGTTCTCTGGTTCATGTTCTTATACCAGTGCTCAATATAGAGTATATTAAATGAATATTTGTAATGTATGTCTCTTCACAACACTGGCTCCCCGCTGGTGGAATGAGCTCCCCACGGCTGTCAGAACGGCAGAGTCACTACCCATCTTCCGTCGTAGACTAAAGACCCATCTCTTCAGGTTACACCTTAACTGCTCCTCCTGAGAAATCTTCTGACCCTCACCACTACGTCTCCTAAAGACACCCTCTTTCCCCTCTACTGTGTCCCTAAGAACTTCTATTGCCCCCCTTGTACTGTTTCTCAGTTTCTCCAATAAAAAAATAAAATAAAATAAAGTTTTAGTAGAAGGCGATAGGGAGAAGGTTTTTCCTTCTATCAGTGGCCACGGGCCCGAGCTAGATTACTCTTCCTGCAACGAATGATGGATTGCTGATTCACATGCTTAGTATTCAAATGTATTGATTGTAAGTCGCTTTGGAATAAGGCGTCTGCTAAATGCCAAAAATGTAAATGTAAATGTAAATGTCTCTGATGTTCATGGTCAATTAAATCAGCCTATTTTGTGAAACAAATAATGTTCCCGCTAATGGGTCTACTCTACTTCATATTTGATGAGCTGATTATCTCTTGTGTACGATATTGAGCTGATGATCTTTCTGTGTATCACCTGCTCGGCTTTAATGACTTAACCGCTATTTAAAAAAAAAAATGTTGCCACCCTCTAGTTTTTGGTGAAATCACGTCTTTGTTTTGAGCGCCAGTGCGCGTTTTATGCAACGTTTTATTCGCGTGCACTACGCGCTCCGCCACTAATGGGAAAAATGGAGGGGTGTCCCTTATTTCTCTGACTGAAAGGTGGCAACCCTACTGGTCACATTCTGTCGTAAAATAACTGGATCATCCCTGTCTCTCTGCCATCAATAGCCTACACTCCAGTATGTGATATTATGTATAAGAGTTGACTGTGACAGTAGGCAGGGGTTTCTCTTCAAAGGGCATCAATAACACATATCTTTATATATATATTCAGCCGATGTATCTCAGTTTGCCAACACATACCTGGGGAAGCCAAAATCACCCTGGGGGAACGTCCTGTGAACAGATGAGACCAAAATAGAGCACTTTTTGTTAAAACACCTCATTCTACTGTTTACAGAAAACGAAATGAGGCCTTCGTCAAACACGGTGGAGGTTCACAGATGTTTTGGGGTTGCTTTGCTGCTTCTGGCACCGGATGCCTTGACTGTGTGCATGGCATCATGAAATCTGAAGATATAACAAGATACACACAAAAAGTCATTCATCCGTAATATCAACTGTATTTGGGAACACACAGCTTCTTTTTTTTTTTTACAAAATGTATAATGCACTTGTTCACAATAGCATTTGGTGAAACAGCCCTTAAATCTTAAAGGAGAGGAGGGCACATTTTGGACTAGAGAGAGGAGAGGAGAGAGGAGGAGATAGGAGAGGAGGAGAGGTGGAGAGGTGGAGAGGTGGAGAGCTGGAGAGCTGGAGGAGAGGAGGGGAGGAGAGGAGGAGAGGAGGATAGCAGGAGAGGTGGAGAGAGGAGAGGAGGAGAGGAGGAGAGGATGAGGGAGGAGAGGTGGAGAGGAGGAGAGGAGGAGAGGAGGAGAGGAGGAGAGGATGAGGGAGGAGAGGTGGAGAGGAGGAGAGGATGAGAGAGGAGAGGAGGAGAGGTGGAGAGGGCACATTTTGGACTAGACCAGTAGAGAAGTTTCTGAATGTTACATCCCCAATAATACTTAAGGAAATTAGGGAGGGTCATTCCCCCTATTATCTTAAGTCGTTGAAGATACACCTTCTTGATGCCCCGTGGTTTGTTTCCACACAAACAAAGATGTAATTCTGGTCTAATTTTGTAAAGAAGCTTTTCCAACTTAACCACTTGGATATGTTGGAAGATATCCCAAAATGTTGCTAGGACAACCATATTGATAAGTGATTAATGTGACTAGCCAGTGACAGAGGTAGAGTGGAACAACGGTTAAACTCTTATTTGCAATGTTCTAATAATGGGAGGAAATTGTCTTCGAAAATAAGAGCGAAAAACTAGTAATGAAGATGCCTATATATTTAAACCCACTGTCTGTCCATCTGAAAGGAAAGAGTGAGTGATTCATTCTTGTGGACACAGAGATTATAGGAAAAAGTTCACTTTTCTGCAAACTGAGTTTATACCCAGAATATCTGCCAAAACTGCTCCAATATAGACAGAATAATAGGGATGGAAAAGTTTGGGTTGGATCTATACAAAAGTAAATCATCAGCGTAAGGACACTTATAGGTCACCCTCCTCTTGCGATACCATCCAACTTTACCTCGCTACGGAGCCAAAGAGAAAAGGCTCCATAGTGATTGCGAATAGCAGTGGAGACAGTGGGCGACTCTCTCTTGTTCCATGTTAGAGGAGGAAGAAAAATGAATGTATGTCATTAGTGATGACTAAAGCTACAAGGCCTGAACATAAGAGTTTAATCCATGAAAAAACACTCTTGCTAAACCCCCCCCAAAAAAATCAAGAACAAAAACTCTATCCTATCGAAGGCCTTTTAATATGTCTAAGGAAAGAACAAGATTCTGGGGATTTGCAGCTTGGTGAGTGAATTATTGTCCGGCAATCTCTCTCTGTGTTAAAACATGAATGTCTTCCATGGATGAACACTGTTTGATCAGTAGATATCAGGTCTGGGACAAATTGTGGGAGACGGGTGGAAAGGACTTTAGCTAGACTTTTTTGGTCTACATTGAACAGGGAGATTGGTCTCTGGCTGCTGCAGAGAAGGCGGTCCTTATCTTTCTTATGTAGCAGAGAAAGTGAAGCCTGATAGTGTCTCTGGCAGCTGACCATTCAAAAAAGATTAATTGTATATCCTCTGTCTACAGTGCACATATGCCCATGTTGGCATGGGTTAGAATCCGGCCTATGCTCTGCTGACATGCCCTCTCTCCCTTCTTCTCCTTACTTTCCTGTCTGTCTTCACTATATCTGCCCAATAAAATGAAAAAAATGCTAAATATGAGTGGGTCTGCCCAAAATTACAATGGAGAGAAATCATCTATGATATAATATACACACAAAAAGGCATTCATCCGTATATCAACTGTATTTGGGAACACACAGCTTTTATTTACAAGGGGGGGCAGAAAATGTTTTGTAAAAACATAATTTACCGTGTTGCATGGATCTTATATCTACCTGTGTCTCAAGAAGAGAAATGGTCCACGGTCACCGGCGAGCGTTTCATCAAGGACGAGGTAGGAGATATCATCACAAGGGTCGTCTGGTCCCAAATATCTGGAGGGCAGTGAGAGCAGTAAAGATCACAGTAGATATTTTAAAATGTTTCATTAATATCCTTTGTGTCTGAAAAGAAAACAACACCAACCGGGTTGTATTTCTGCCTTACCTTGTTGATAATATATCAAACTCTGCCTGAAGCCGAAGGCGTCTGTTGTATATAGGGCAGGGGGGGTAGCGCTTGTTGTGTATTGATTGTCTAATTGTAAAAATCTCCTCCCGAAAATCTAGCTTCCAGAAATGTAACTGCCTCTGTCTTTTTGGCCGTGTGAAACATAATAGATTATCTGACCCCCCTGTAAATAAGCTTTAAATGCTTCCCATAAAGTAGACTGAGATATATCAGGGGGGGGTTTATTCATTTCAAAGAAGATTGTAATTTGAGTTGTGGGAAACTGTTTAAAAGTGTCATCAGTGACAACATGAGGCCATTACATTGCCACTGCCTACAGGGGACATCGCCTGTAGAGAAATAATCTCCATCGAGGTGGGGGGGGGCGTGGTCTGATAACAATGCTGGGGTATTCGCATGACATAACCGTTGATGAAAGTCTGTCATCCACAAGGAAGAAATCTATTCGGGAATATGTCTGGTGGTTTACATGTGAGACGACTGGGGCGCGAATAGGGCGGCTGTGGCGCAGGAGGTAGAGGCTTGTGGAGGTAGAGGCTGTGTCTCAGGAGGTAGAGGCTGTGTCTCAGGAGGTAGAGGCTGGTGGAGGTAGAGGCTGTGTCTCAGGAGGTAGAGGCTGGTGGAGGTAGAGGCTGTGTTTCAGGAGGTAGAGGCTGGTGGAGGTAGAGGCTGTGTCTCAGGAGGTAGAGGCTGTGTTTCAGGAGGTAGAGGCTGGTGGATATAGAGGCTGTGTCTCAGGAGGTAGAGCCGGCGTCTAATGATCGCAAGGTCGGCAGATCGACGGTTCGAGCCCCGACTGGGCACGTGTCGAAGTGTCCTTGGGCAAGACACTGAACCCCAAAAATTGCTCCCAGTGAGCGGGGCCGGCACCTTGCATGGCAGCTTGCCGCCATTGGTGTGTGAATGTGTGTGTGAATGGGTGAATGAGAGGCCGTTGTAAAACGCTTTGGAATAAGACGCTATATAAGTCAGCCGTGACCTTAAAGAAGCGAGGTTATCTAGTATCTGCAGGTTGAAAAGTGTCCCTGAAGAAGTAAAGAGTAGCCTCTATAGCAGAGGGGAAAAACTGTTTTTGAAACGGGATGCGCCTTCACGTCCTTGAATTCTGCCCTACATAGTGGTGCTACAAGGTCGTTTAACACAAGTGTTTTTTGAAAACGCGAAAGGTAAAGTAAAACATGTTTAGACGTTCAGTTCAGTGGAGCGGAAAGCCTTCAAATCACAATTGTTTTTTGTACCTTTTTGTACCACATTGTAACACACACACACACAAACATACACAATAAGATACACTCAGACAAACTTTCGCATTATCAGTATCAGTAACAATTGTGGCTTGTTCAGTTCAGCAATGTTTTCATTTATTCATTTTCTGAAAATAATATTGTATATAATGTCTAGTAGGCCTAGTTAGTTAATGAGAGCCTATTGCTATACTGCTCTGATAAATTTGCTTGTATACAATGTTTATTTTTAATTTTTTTAGAGAACGGCTTATGACATCTGGCCACAGGGACAACAGTTGAAAAGTAGCCATTTGGCTAACACTGACTCATTTACCAACTGGTTTATTAATGTGTACTGTCCCAGGTCAACAAAAAATAAAATAAAAAATAAGATGGTTTAAGCTGATACTCAATGACACTGACCCCTAGTTGAAAGGGGTCCTTTGCAGTGCATTGCAATCAAGATGAATGAATGAATGAATGAATGATCTTTATTGTCATTGTAACAGGTACAACAAAATGTAAATGCTAACCCTAGGTGCTAACAAACAAAACTAAGATAATAAAATACAGTCCTAAGATAATAAAAAAAACAAGAATGAGACATAAATAGACATAAATAGGGGGGAATATAAATAAAAATAGGGGGATAAATGTTCGGTAGACATCTGAGAATGTATCTATTATGTGAACTTCTATACTTACTTATATACACTATATGGCCTATTCACAGGGGGTATATAGACAGGGGGAGTTAGCATGTAACTGTGTACTTTTATAAACATATGGACTAGTAGACTTATATACAGTATATGATCCAGTATATGATGGTTAAACGTACGCATGCTCTAACCCACAGACCTGAGAACAGCAGTCCTGTTTCAGCAGCTGTGCGTTCAGCTTCTGTATGCACGTCCCTGTTGGGTGTAGATGGCATGACTATGCTAAGCTAGCTGTCGGAGCGATAACCCCCATCTGTTTGTTGGTAATGAAGTTTGTTGAGATTAATCAGCCTGCGGGTTCTGTTGCTATATGTCCTCCCGAGAGGTAGGTTGATGTTAATCCTCAAAAGCTATTTCCCAAAATATTAATTGAATGTGTTGATTCAAATGTATTACCTTATGTCTCACTCCAAAAAGGTTTATTTGATATTATAAGAGTGTTATGTTTAGGTGTTAAGTGAATTCCCATGGTAAGTAAGTAAGTAAGTAAGTAACACTTTATATTTAACACTTCCCAGCACGGATGCACAGGGTGCTTTACATATAGAATAAATATATAAAAAAGTGCAAATTCAAACGTCAATGATTAAAAAACAGAAAGGAGACAACATAAACAGGAACAATAGGAAGGCTATTGACTGCCGGCCTGTCTAAACAGATGTGTTTTAAGTTGCCGCTTAAAAATGTGTTCTGAAGGAGCGGCTCTCAGGTCAATGGTGCAGTGGGAGTAGATGTGTCCTCCTTCCTTGCTGCCCTTGTTGTGTTGTGGCACGTGAGTCATCTTGCTCATCTGTGTTCCCCAACGTAGCCAAAGCTAGGAAAGCAAGCGTCTGGTTTGTCACTGGAGGGATGCCGTAGTTCCCAGAGGGGCTGTGAAACATCCACGCTAGCAGAACAGTCTTTCTAACACACCCAGGGATGGACAGGCAGGCAGGGCTGTGTACCCAGCCATGGCCCCAGGAGGTTGTTTGTGTCCAAGTGTTATTGTTCTACATACACTCCCCAACCACATCAGACAGGCCAACACCCTCCCAACATGGCTGGCCCTCAAAACCCACCTCTTCAAGCCCGCCTTCACCAGTTAACCCTCTCCCCCTCTTCCCTTCCCATGTGTCCCCAGCACTACCTTAATTAGGCCCCTATACTTTCTTTTATTTATTTTTGGTTTCTTTTTATTATTACTACTCGATCTTTTCAGTTTGTGAAGCGTCTTTGAGTGTCTAGAAAAGCGCTATATACGTCTAATGTATTATTATTATTATTATTATTATTACATAGGGTTGTTTGTGGGAGAACAGTCAAATACAAGCCATGTAGTACTTACCCGGTAGTCTATGGCAGACGAGACAGAGAAAGTATTTAGTGATCCTAAAACTGTTGTTTGAGTGGGCTCTTCAACAACTTTCGTAATATGCACAAAAAAAACATTCCTTTTTAAAAAAGGAGCTTTTGGCTCACTTGAGAATTGCCGACACACAGCCCTTTTCACCCGACCGTGTCACGTATAATACAGTATGTCATTAATCATTTTAGCTAATGCAACACACAGTAAAATTAGAGCATTCATTTGTGTATTGTGGCACCAGGAAATCAAACCAGTGACCTAAAAGTTGCTCTACCAAATGACTCAACTGACATCTCCTCCTCCATGAAAACATTTATTATTTACCTTTTTCAAACGGCCCTGAAGGATACAACTGCTTCTTTATCCGCCCTGCCACTGCGCCTGCCCCCTAGCTGGTTGTGGATATTGTGCTGCTAGTTTCTACAGACTGGACACAGAAAAAAAACATTGGCAGGTTTCTGTGTTTCACCATTCAGCAAATTATAGCCAGATGGCCGTGGCTGCTTGATTAGAACAGTTTGCTACATCAGCTAGAAGAAAGTCTCCTGTTCATCCAGTCACATGTGAGGCCGTACATATCATATCACAGTACAGTACATGGACTGTTGAATACTGTATATTTAATATCTATAATCACTGTGAATTAGTGACTCCTGGTATGTGAATTAGTGACTCCTGGTATGTTATGTAATCTCCAGCACTGCAAAAACGTTGAATTTACTATTCACATCTTCACATCTGCATCCCCCGGTGGTAAACCCCCCCGGTGGTAACCCCCCCCCTCCCCGATAAGAACTATTTTCAGCCAACGCTGCCCCATTCACAGGCGTATTGGCAATTTGTGTTGGCAGTAACAATGAAAATGCGAGGGAGCAGTGCAGTAACACTGTCTGGTTAGAGGAGTGGTAAGTGAAGGTGTGTAGTTATACTGTCTGGTTAGAGGAGTGGTAAGTGAAGGTGTGTAGTAATACTGTCTGGTTAGAGGAGTGGTAAGTGAAGGTGTGTAGTAATACTGTCTGGTTAGAGGAGTGGTAAGTGAAGGTGTGTAGTACTATAGTCTAGGTGTGTACCTATAGTACTATAGGTGTGTAATACTATAGTCTGCCCTCACATGGGCGGAGTCGTGGTAATGTGTGTTCATGACAATAACTCAAGAGACACCTGGAACATCTGGCTTTGGAAACAGTCATCATATTTCAGACCTAAGCTCCACTATCAGACCGCTGACAGCACCTGCATTTTCAGTAAACGCTGTTAAGATACATCCCTCCTCCCAGATGTTTATTGATGTTGTTGTCTTCATCCCATATATGTATGTTTAAGTGGGAGTCCACACGTCAGTAGGTATTGCTAAGAAATGACCTGTTGACTTGTGTTTACATCTGGTTACCTAATAATAATAATAATTCATTGTTTTTATATAGCGCTTTTCCGGGGCTCAAAGACGCTGACAATATGGGAAAAACAGAAAGACACAGAAACAACAAGCAACAGATAACATGAGCACATAGAACACAGAGTTAACGAACGGGGGACAATTAACGCAGCAATGTCCAGGGGGGGAGGCGGGGTGGCAGGGTTATGGGAGATGGTTAGGGGTAGGGGAGGTTGTATGCATGTCCAGAGGGGGGAGGGGGGTGGCAGGGTTAGGGGAGATGGTTAGGGTTAGGGGAGATGGTTAGGGGTAGGGGAGGTTGTATGCATGTCCAGGGGGGGAGGGGTGTGGCAGGGTTAGAGGAGATGGTTAGGGGTAGGGGAGGTTGTATGCATGGGAGAACAGGTAGGTTTTGAGGTGGGATTTAAAAGTGGCGAGTGAGGGTGAGTCTCTGAGTGGTTGAGGGAGAGAGTGCAGAGTATCTAATGCATCATGGAGGCCAGGGGCCAGCACACCTGGTAGTAACTGGATTACCTCATAAAGAGATTAGCTAAAGGTCGATACTAATTGATACTCTAGTCACAAGGGGAATCTTGATTCTAATTAGGATCACCTTTATCTGATTAAACAAGAGAACAGTTTATGGCTGGCCCGTTCAGAACTTTGGTTGCAATAGACCCCGATGGGTTTTCTAGTCTGGAGCAGTAAGTTGCAAAACATTCTGCAGGCTTTAAGGCGCAGACAGATTTACACATGTGTGTGACATTAGCACATCGACATGGTCTGGACTGGTATGTTATGTTAACATAGTGCTCTACATCTACTGTACAACTGGCGCAACAGGGGATTAAGAACATCACGTCCTGTGTATTGAGCCAGTTCATAACTATTCAGAGATAGAGGTTTTATGGTTTTCTGGTCAGTTACGCTTGAGTGGAGCCAAGCGATTTTACTGTAAGTTTTCATATGAACGTCTCATGTGTTCTGTTTTTTTCATGTGCAGGTTAGATGTTACTTTTTTTTTAATGGGTGGTTAAGTAACTTAATGCTTTAATTGATTTCAAGACATTTTGAATGTTTCATGAAAAAAAGCACCAACGTGTCTGTGTTTTAAAAGTCCTGCTGCCTTGAACTTTTGGTTTAGTTTAGTATTAACGACCTCAGACCCTGAGAAAGTTGTTGTTTCCAAACGCTTGGGTGAGATTGCAGTCGCTCACATCTTTCTCACCAGCTGCGACATGTAAAAAGACCTAAAGCATTTAGTTCACAGGGCCCTCTTACAAGCACTCGCAAGAGCTGCCCACAGCATGCACGCACATGCTAGTAGATGTCATGCTACGCTGCTAACCTTGAACTCTCCTTGCCACTGAGAGAGTTTACTACACTACCTGCAGGGCTCCTAATGTAAACAATGGACCTATCGCTAAGCAACGCCCTGAAATAGAAATTGTCCAATCATATCACAGCAAAAGTCACTACAGGCGGAAAACTTGGACAAACAACTCGCTAATGAATGAATGAATGAATGACTGATCTTTATTGTCTATTGTTATTTATTGTCTTTATTGTCTATATCTGATGGTGAAAAGCTTCTAGACTAAATATTCTTGTCATCTTTAAAAAAAAAACATGTCTATTAGGCTACTTGCTGTGGTAAATCAGAAATCAGAAATTTGCCTCAAACTCCCGTCATTGAATGTCATTCAGTCACGGTCGGTCAGTCAGTCACTGACCCGCTCACTGGGAGCAATTTGGGGTTCAGTAACTTCAGTGTCTTGCCCAAGGACACTTCGACATGTGGCCAGCCGGGGCTCGAACCGCCAATCTGCCAACCTTGCAGACGGCGGCTCTACCTCCTGCGCCACAGCAGCAGAAATCACTGGATTCATTCAGTCAGTAGGTAATGTCTGTGACATTGGAGCCGATCCAACTGAACTATGAATGAATTAATACTTAGTAGAGTGAACCCAGTAAAAGCAGCAACCCAGTGGTCTTTGAGAACAACATTAACAAGCATATCTGTGAGATGATTTGTGTTATTGTTGAGTACGATGTTATATGTTCTGGGAAATGTCGAGTTGATGATGGATGATGGGGTCACGTAGAGCATGGCTTCCCTCCCTCTGTTCTTGGCTGGAGTCAGTAGGACCTCTGCAGGGTTGTGTGTGTGTGTGTGTGTGTGTGTGTGTGTCAGTAGGACCTGTGTGTGTGTGTGTCTCTGCAATGTTGTGTGTGTGTGTCTCTGCAGTGTTGTGTGTGTGTCTCTCTGCAGTGTTGTGTGTGTGTCAGTAGGACCTCTGCAGTGTTGTGTGTGTGTCTCTCCACGCAGGCCTTTTTTGGGATACTGAGTAGGAGTCATACGAAGCTTTCCCCTCTTTTAAAATGTTCCTTAGTTTTTAATGTGCTGTGTTCTACTGTAGCTGTGTTCTACTGTAGCTGTGTTCTACTGTAGCTGTGTGGATTGGAATCGCGCAAGCAATTATTGTGAGTGTGTGAGTGTGTGTGTGTGTGAGTGTGTGCGTCCGTGTGTGTGTGTGTGTGTGAGAGTGTGTGTGTGTATGTGCGTGCATGTGTGCGTGCGTGCGTGCGTGTGCGTGCGTGTGCGTGCGTGTGTGAGCGTGTGTGAGACCAAGAAGTAGCCTAGTGTTGTCCTTCTTCCAACCATCTAGTGCTACTTCATGTTGTGATCATGTGACATGGTGCTACTTCATGTTGTGATTATGATCATGTGACATGGTGCTACTTCATGTTGTGATCATGTGACATGGTCTCTACTCCAGGCTGGGTCAGACAGGGGGTCAGGGGTCAGGGTTAGGGTGACTGAGAGAGCATCAGGAGTGAATGTTCTTAACCAAAAGGTTTATCCAACATTTGATGATTTTATTTTCACAATTAAAAAATAAGCCACCACAATATAAACCATTCGAGTGGAAGCCATGCCTTTTAAACTGTCAATGATGTCACAATACAGCTGTTAAATTACTGCCGTTGTGGTCCTCCCGAGTTTAGAATCCACATTAAAAATAAAGAAATACTACTACTACTACTAATAATAATAATAATAAGTATAATAATAACAATAACAATAATACGAATGTTAATAATAATAATAGTAATCATAAGCATAATAATAATAATAGTAATCATAAGCATAATAATAATAAAACCGGTAATCATCATCATCATCATCATCATAATAATAGTAATAGTAATAATAGTACTACTACTACTACTACTACGGTAATAATAATAATAATTAGAGATGCTCCGATCAGGGTTTTTGGTGCCGATCACTGATCACCGATCACTGGAATCAGTGATCTGCCGATCCGATATCACCGATCACAGTGTCGAAAATGGTAATTGAAGCATTCTATTTATTGTGTAGCATTATTTATGTTTTTAATTATTCTTAACACCATTGACATTGTATATTAAGTATTCAAATGAAATTAGGAGATGAGAAAGTATCATGAATTGACAACCATCTGTTTTATTTAATTCACAACCACCTGTAGCTTACTTCAGGAAAAACAAATAAAATGTGAAAATAAAAATCATAATAAATAAAATGTACACTGTCACATCAAATGTGCAACATTCCACTCGAATGAGAGGAACTAGAGCAGGGGTCGGCAATAGGCGGCCCGCGGGCCATTGCTGGCCCATCACCAATAATATTTGGCCCAGCAGAATATTTTGAAAATCCACTTTCTTTTTTTTTTTACAATATCGGACCGACAGTCCCACATATAGCGCCTATAATGTCCGAATAGAGAATCTACCTCCACCTGAATAATGCTTATTGTACTTTTATCCATGTTGAGAGTGAATGACACAGGGACAGACAATCAGGCAGCGGGGTGCACCGAAGCGCACTGACGCTGAACCCCTCATAGTGAATCATAAGTAGGTGGACAACGTGTAGTGCTGAAATAGCCGTGTGTGGTTTGAAAAAAATAACACCAGCTCAGTAAATAATTCAAACGTAATGTTTACGTATATGTGACTGCAACACACATATGAACAGTAACAAAGCAAATTCAGTTTAATATTCTGAAAAACATTGACAACAAAATCGGTGAAAAAAAAAAGAATAAAGAAAAGTAATCCGCTTGATTATGCGAGGGGTGGTGGTGCATAGGCCTATGCTCCTGAAACGACAGAGCAAACACGCTATTAGGGATAATAATTACAATGAGCCATTCATTCAAAATATACAAAATACAATTAGGTTATTAAATACAATAACGACAGGCTTGGTACTCACTTAATGTGAAAAGTGGCATCTCCCATCGGTCACTATTTGCTTGATATCTGGTTATATGGACGTCACTTTAATCCGCAGACAGTTCTCAAGTTTTTTTTGCATCAATCGATTCCTCTCGTGCGTCTTTATCACATTCATTGAGGAAAAGGACGACTCGCATGTAGAAAAAGGGAACATTGTGAGCAGGGAAGATGTGAGTCTCACAACGGCTTTGCGTTGATGAAACCAGGTAGGATGAACATATAGTTCGCTGTCCATTCCTCTTTAAATGCCCTGTTTTCACCGTCAACTTTCCTCTTTACACCTTTGGAGAGTGACATGATGTTTCTCTTGCTAGTTAGCAGGTTAAATGTTTAGCTAACTTCACCCGGCAGGCAAACAACCAATAATAAATAATGTGACCTTGTCTGGGAGGAGGGGGGAATCATTCAGAATGAAAGTATGTTAAATAATTATTAGAATAAGTTAGGCTGCGCTACATCGTCAGTCCACACATTTATTATTCAAAACTATGGAAAAGGGTGAAACTACGTTTCAACGTTGTTGACAATCACAACACAAACTTGCTAGTCAAGCCAAAATACTGCAACGTAATGGATTGGACTGCTACCTAGTTAACTACAACACTACTTTACATTGTTACCTAGTTAACTACAACACTACTTTACATTGTTACCTAGTTAACTACAACACTAGTTTACATTGTTACCTAGTTAACTACAACACTACTTTACATTGTTACCTAGTTAACTAGAACACTACTTTACATTGTTACCTAGTTAACTAGAACACTACTTTACATTGTTACCTAGTTAACTAGAACACTACTTTACATTGTTAACTAGTTAACTACAACACTACTTTACATTGTTACCTAGTTAACTAGAACACTACTTTACATTGTTACCTAGTTAACTACAACACTACTTTACATTGTTACCTAGTTAACTAGAACACTACTTTACATTGTTACCTAGTTAACTACAACACTACTTTACATTGTTACTTAGTTAACTACAACACTACTTTACATTGTTACCTAGTTAACTACAACACTACTTTACATTGTTACCTAGTTAACTACAACACTACTTTACATTGTTTGTTACCTAGTTAACTAGAACACACACTTTTTTTGCCATAAACAGGCTATAGCCAAATATAAAATAATGTTTCAAGTCAATCAGTTTCAAGTCATATTTAGGAGGAGATAAGACAGCAAGTCAGCAATAATCAATAAAACAAAAAACAAAACATTGCACCTAAGGAGATTTCAGACTCAAACCTTACTTCTGATTAAGCAGCACGCAAGGACTTTCAATACCACGAATATCATACGGCATTTGAAATATTTTCGCCCCGGCAGCGTATAGCGTGGATCCAGGCAGGAAACAAGGCGTTTGAACCCGGCGTCTTCCACAACAGACAGGGGCTGCTGATCAAGGCATATGAATTCCATTACTTTCGCATTTATTTCCTTTCGTTTCTTGTTGTCGTTGCCGTATGGTTGCTGTCGTTTCAATGTCTCTGTAACAGTTAGCTGAGTGAGTGGCGTCGAACGTTCTTTCGACGACTCTTTCTCTCTGGCCTTAGCGCTCGCCAATTTATCAAACTCGTTAAATTCCTTGGTATGACAAGCCTTCAAATGCCGTATGATATTCGTGGTATTGAAAGTCCTTGCGTGCGTTCCTCCGCGAGGTATTTCTTTTGAGCAGACATTACAAACTGCATATTTGTTGTCTCTTTCCGACACTGTGTAATATTGCCAGACTGGCGACGCCATTTCTCTATGTAAACTGATCGGCCGTGTTTGATCGGCCGTTTTGAGAACTCCGATCAAAACCGATCAAGGGCATATCGGCCGATATTGATCGGCGCCGATCAGATCGGAGCATCTCTAAAAATAATAACAATAACAATAATAATAATAATAATATTAAAGGACTAAAAGAACAGACTGGTGTAAGGCCTCAAGTCATAAAGGGAAACTGGTTGTGTCTGTGTAGGAAGTCTATCACAGTAGATGCGTTTCCTCGATGTGCCACAGCTAAGTGTAATAGCATTAGCAGTAGATGACACAGTAGATGTGTTTCCTAGATGTGCCACAGCTAAGTGTAATAGCATTAGCGCAGCATTACGCCCCAGGCCTGCGTATCCCACGGGATATTAAATGGATCCTAATTTCTCTGGGAAATCATAACAAGGGTGCAATTAGGAGCACTTTGCTGGAATCACATCATATATTGTGGTGCAGCTCCCAGAGATGCATACATACTGTGCTGCCTCTCATCTGGAGGGAGGACCGTGAACCAGCCTGTTTGTGGGAGAACAGTAAACATCTATCTATCTCTTTCTCTCCCTCTCTCTCTCCCGCTCCCTCTCCCTCTCCCTCTCTCTCTCTCCCTCTCTCTCCCTCTCTCCCCCCCTCCCCCCTCTCTCTCTCTCTGTCTCCCCCTCTGTCTCTGTCTCCCCCCTCTCCCTCCTTCTCCCTCTCTCCCTATCTCTCTCTGTCCCTCTCTCTCTTTCTCCCTTCCTCCCTCCCTCCCCCCCTCTCTCTCCCACCCCTCCCTCTCCCTCCCTCCCCCCCCTCTCCCTCCCTCCCCCCCCTCTCTCCCTCTCCCCCCCCCTCTCTCCCTCCTCCCTCTCTCTCTCTCTCTCTCTCTCCCCCCTCTCTCTCTCTCTCTCTCCCTCAGCCCAGAGATGCATACATACTATGCTGCGTAAAGCAGCCTGTTTGTGGGAGAACAGTAAACATGTTTCTATCTATCTATCTATCTATCTATCTATCTATCTATCTATATACCTATCTATATACTAGATAGATGGATAGATAGATAGATAGATATGTAGATAGATAGATAGATAGATAGATAAATATGTAGATAGATAGATAGATAGATATGTAGATAGATAGATAGATATGTAGATAGATAGGTACCGTATATAGATAGATAGATAGATAGATATGTAGATAGATACATAGATACATAGATAGATACATAGATAGATAGATACATAGATAGTTTATTAGCCACACGACCAAAGCCTCGGTCGGTACAGCATATTAATCTCTGCAGCACACAAATGACGAAAACAAGGAAGCAGTTCTAACAGATAAATATAATAAAATCAATTTTAGGAGTAGCAAATGCACACTTCTGTCACACAACCTCCGACCAGGCCATGGTAATAGTGGTTGTAGTTGTAGTAACATTATCTAAAAGGCTCTGGTCATATGATCAGAGTGGAGTTGATACCAGGGGGGGAAATCCTGAATAAAGAATCCTATTGTGTTGTTATATCTGCTGGTAGAGCTGCAGAGCCTATAATCACTGACATGACTTGAATGTCTCTCTCTTTCTCTCTCTCTCTCTCTCCCCCCCCCCCCTCTCTCTCTCTCCCCCCCCCTCTCTCCCTCTCTCTCCCCCCCCCCCTCTCTCTCTCTCTCCCCTCTCTCTCTCTCTTTCTCTCTCCCCCCTCCCCCCCTCTCTCTCTCTCCCTCCCCCCCTCCCTCCCTCCCCTCTCTCTCTCCCTCCCCCCCTCCCTCCCTCCCCTCCCCCCCCCTCTCTCCCCCCCCCCCCCCCTCTCTCTCTCCCTCTCTCCCCCCCCCCCCCCCCCCTCTCTCTCTCTCTCTCTCTCTCTCTGAATGCAACAGTGGCACTACTGTTGGCTCTGTCCGTGGTGCAGCTGCAGGGTTGAGGAGCAGCCAGATGTTGGGGATGGTGAAATCAGCCTCAGCAGAGCAGGAAACGGCTCTGCATGCCATAGGAACCGTCTTTGAAAACAGGAAGAGAACGTGTTCCCCGCTTATGGGCCTTTTCCTGTGGCATGACCGGGGGCATGACTAGTGTTTGACGTTTCCTGAAAAAAAAGGTACTTCTAGGCTATATGGGATGAATGACCATTTAAGGGTACATGGGTACATTACATACTCCCAGGGAAAGGCTCGTCTAAGGGCTTGTTTTGTGATCGGCTAGAGAGACAAATCTAACGGGAACGGATGGTTCTAGATCGATAGATTATCAAGCTGTCCGGTTCCAACTGTTTGTTTTTTTTGCTCTGTTGGTAGAGGTCGCATTCCATTATGCTGTCAGTAGGCCCTACGCTGTTGGCTGCTGACTTCCTGAGTACATTTTTGCTGTAATCTCATGGTCTAAAAGGAATTTATATGGAACCTAAACTTAAGTGGTGGAAAATCTCAGTTTTCAATGAATCCCCTGTGGCCCTGTCTTGCTCAGCCACACAGAAATGACTACATGCTGAGTCTCAATGTTGAAACACACAATGACCGACTTAACAGACCCCAGCTTTCAATACTTATGTTCTACTCTTGATACAATAAAGAAGTAATCAGCTATATTGAGCATGAAATTAAATAAGTACAATTTCAACCGACGACAGTCGTAAAAAAATAAATAAACGAGTGTCTGAGAGGGAGTTTGGCCTCGTATGACTTGTCCATATGTCCTCAGCGCTCGTTCAGCGAGAGCTGTTAAAAAAAAAACGATTTATCTTTCTCCTCCCACACACTCAAGCTATCTCACAGCTCGACAATTCTCTCCCACTCGCTACTCTACTTCATATAAGTGTACAGCTTCATGTACTCCTCATAGATTGCAATGTAAGGAACTATATGACATTGGTTATGGATAGTACAGTACAGTTTAGCTCTCAATGTGATGATTGGCCAATTTCAGCCCTAAACGTGGTGGCCGGTGAGCAGTGTTAACACTAAATGAAACCTTTTCAGCTGAGAGTGGGAGCTACATTTCACATTTACATTTTTGGCATTTAGCAGACGCCTTATTCCAAAGCGACTTACAATCGATACATTTGACTAAGCAAGTGAATCATCAATCCACCAGTCGTAGCAGGAAGAGTAATCCAGCTCAGGCCCGGGGCCATTGATAGAAGGAAAAACCATATTCTATCACCTTCTTCTAAACCTAGCCTTTTTAAAAATTAATTTTTAAATTAATTAATTTTTATTTTATTTTATTTAGACACTGGAGAAACAGTACAAGGGGGGCAAATAGACGTTTTTAGGGGACACAGTAGAGGGGGAAAGCGGGTGTCTTCAGGAGACGCAGTGCTGGGGAGCTCAGCTTGTGCTCTCTTTCTCTCTCTCTCTATCCCTCTCTCTCTCTCCCCTCCTCTCTCTCTCTCCCTCTCTCCCCCCTTCTCTCTCTCTCTCTCTCTCTCTCTCTACCTCTCCCCCCTCTCTCTCTCCCCCTCCCCCCCCCCTCTCTCTCTCTCTCTTTCTCTCTCTGTCTCTCTCTCTCTCTCTCTCTCCCCCTCTCTCTCTCCCTCTTTCTCTCTGTCTCTCTCTCTGTCTCTCTGTCTCTCTCTCTCTCTCTCCCTCCCTTGGTTGACAGTTGAGCCCTGTACCGTCGACTCAGAGCGCTGGTCAATGGTGGGAGGTCTTTCTCTGTGCCTCTACTCTAATCCTGGTTTCTTAACATGAACAGGGCCACAGAGAAGGGCTGTGGCCTCACGGAGGAAGAAAATGGTTGCTGTTGTTTCCAATTTAAACAATGAAATGGAATACCAGGCCTGTGGGTGTGAGAGCAGGAAGTAGCTGGCTAAACCTGGAGAACACTACGCGTTTGTGTCTCTGTCACCGCCGAGGACAGACTATGGGACTTTTGTTCTGCTGCCCCTTTTTTCTTGTTCAGAAAACTACTTCTCTCTCTTTTTTTCTTTCTTTCTTTCATTCTCTCACTCTCATTATGGTGATCTATCTGAGAATCAATGGGAGAGTATGTGTGGTGTATTCACTATTCAACATCCAAGCAGTACGTCATACGTACAGTGTTTAGCTGATTCTAACTGATTCATTCTCCTGAATGTCATTATCGCGAATAGTTCTACTCACATTTATGTTATGTTACTTTCTCTCTCTCTCTCTTTCTCTCTCTCCCGCTCTCTCTCCCCCTCTCTCTCTCCCCCCCCTCTCTCTCTCTCTCTACCTCTCTCTCTCTCTCTGTCTCTCCCTCTCTCTCTCTCTCCCCTCCTCCCTCCCTCCCTCCCTCCCTCTCTCTCCCCCTCCCTCCCTCTCTCTCCCTCCCTCCCTCTCTCTCCCCCCCTCCCTCTCTCTCCCCCCCTCCCTCTCTCTCCCCCCCTCTCCCTCCCTCTCTCTCTCCTCCATGTTACTTTGATATAATAAAAATGGTAAAAGGACTGACTCATATAGCGCCTTATTCCAAAGCGCTTTACAACGGCCTCTCATTCACACATTCACACATTCACCCATTCACACACCGATGGCGAGGTAGGCAAGCTAGCATGCAAGGCGCTCATCCAGCCCGCTCATTGGGAGCAATTTGGGGTTTAGTGTCTTGCCCAAGGACACCTCGACATGTGGCCAGCCGGGGTTTGAACCATTAGAGACATTCTAGAGGTTTTGGGAGAACCCTTTTCCCCCTCTGTGTGTAAGGGCTCTAAAGGCCCGTCCCTCTGGAACGCCCTCCCCAACCACATCAGACAGGCCAACACCATCCCAACATTTAAACAGGCCCTCAAAACCCACCTCTTCAAGCTCGCCCGCCTTCACCAGTTAACCCTCCCCCTTCCCATGTGTCACCAGCACTACCTTAATTAGGCCCTTTTTAGACACTTTCTTTTTATTTATTTTTTGTGTCTTTTTATTATTACTACTCGATCTTTTCAGTTTGTAAAGCTTCTTTGAGCATCTAGAAAAGCACTATATAATACAGAGTCTAATGTATTATTATTATTATTATTATTATTATTATTATTATTTTACTATTATTATTATTATGATTACTATTGTTATTATCAATATTATTAGTAGTATTACTATTATTACTATTATCATTATTATTATAATTATTACTATTATTATTATTATTATTACTATTATTTTTATTATTATTATTATTACTACTATTATTATCATTATTATTATTATTATTATTATTATTAAAGGGCTCTAAAGCCCAGCGAGCCAGTGCCTCTGTCCTCTGTGGATGTCTCTGGCTCAGAGCCACATAGGCTCAGAGTGACATGTGGATCCAAGGTGACAGCAGAGTCAGAGGCTCCGTGAGCCACATGGCCAGTGGTGATTGGATGTGACAGGCTGTCATGGCGATGTTGTCATGGCGATGTTCTCGGGGTCCTGTGTGTCGGCAGGGTCCGCAGTGATAATGCCTGGACAGGGTCTGTCCACATCATGTCCTACATTCTCCCTGTGATTTCACTTAATTTTGCATTTCACATTTCACATTTCTGGCATTTAGCAGGAAGAGGGGTAACGGTAAGGTTGGAGGTATGAAGAGGGGTAACAGTAAGGTTAGAGGTGTGAAGAGGGGTAACAGTAAGGTTAGAGGTGTGAAGAGGGGTAACAGTAAGGTTAGAGGTGTGAAGAGGGGTAACAGTAAGGTTGGAGGTATGAAGAGGGGTAACAGTAAGGTTGGATAGATAACAACAACAATGTGAAGTTTGACAGGGGAGGAGTCAGAAACAGCATGGAATTCGAAGGAGGATATGGACAGGTGTGACAGGGGAAGGACAGTATGTGACCACTTAGGCGAGATGAGAAGTCCTGTGCCTCCCACTCGACCAGAGGGTCTAGGGGAAGGAGAAAAGGAGTAGGCATCAGAGAGGGCTGCTGGTGTAGCTGTGTTTTCAGGTGAGATCCAGGTCTCTGTGAGAGCGAGGAAGTTGAGGGACACGAACGAAGCATACGAAGCATAGCCTCAGCTTTCCGGACCGCTGACTGGCAGTTCCAAAGACCTCCCGTGGCAATGAAGACATGGTCAGTTGAAGAAGGTGGATAGATGAGATTGGAAGGGTCACGAGAGGGGATGCAGCGTCTATGTGTCCTCCTGAGGGACAGAAGAACAGGAAAAGGGAGAAAGCACATTGTGATATTAGTCAGTAGAGGGGTAGAGGGTTAATGGACAAACAGAAGTAGAGGGGTGGAGGGTTAATGGACAAACAAGAAGCTGTGGGTGCTAAGTGCACTCAAAGTAGACAAATATCACAAGAGAACAATCAAAATCGGAAGAGAAGCGAAGATACTTATTCTTATTGCCCTGGCCTTCCTCGATGGACTCCCACGGATAGACTCCCTTGTCTTATCGTCAGGGGTCTTCACTGTCGCCCCTCTGCGCCTCTGAATCCTGACATCCTCCTAGGAACCGTGGCTTCGACCGTGTCTTAAAAACCTCAGACTTTGAATCACCCTACTTCCTCTAAAATCATCACTTGTTACTGCTGCGTCGCTCTAATATCTCTTCCTGTGCTTTTTACCCCTCTCTCTCTAATGAGGGTGGATGTTCTGCATTTTTCATCTGCGGCCCTCTCTTCTACTCAGACCTTTGTCTTCCAAACTCTTTCCCAGGGCTGCCTCATATCTGGTGCCCTGCTGCCGAGACCCGAATGGCATGCTGTTTTCCGTCTGTTTTGTGAGCCTTTGTTGAATATGGACGGCCAAGATTGTAACGTCTGTCTTTGAGCTTGTTCCCTTTTTTTGTGTATTGGCTCCCTCCTTTTATTAGGAATGGCCCAGTGTCATTGAAATGAAAATTAGGTGCAAGTTGAGTAACAGCTGAATAATCTGGCCCTCAGTAAACATAATGGATGTGTTTCCCCCTTCAAAGGCAGCTCTTATCATCTCCCCCATTTCCCAGAGGCGGCCACAAAGCTGCTTCTCTCTCTCCACTCTCCTCTCTTTTCTCTTCCCCCCCCTCCCTCCTGCCTGCGTTGCTCTCTCGGGAGATTCAGCCTCAATCTCATACAACTGTTTCAGGAAGTGTGGGGATGCAAAGTGCTGATGAGCCAGAAGTAGAGAGCGTAGAGAGAGCCCACACCTCCGCAGTGAAGAAGCTGGCCTGTCCCCATATGCGCCTGCCTGATTAGGGAAGCTCACCACAGACAAGACAGTTACAGCTACCCAGCACTCCCAAAACGCACTACCACGCTCGGTAGGAATGGATGGAGTCGTATCTACGGTGTAATATCGATTATGTTGGTTGGTTTCCAATGCTAGATGAAAAGCTATTTATATAAGGAAAACCCTCCCAAGCTAAGAGTGTAGACATCGTGTATCGTCGTTTTTTCATTCTATCTATCCACGTTGCAGCATTGCAGTTTCGTAACGTGACCTTAAAAAAGGGATGCGAAGGCATCGCTTTCTAATGGGTTTGAAAACTGTTGAAAGGGGGAATGGGAGGGAAGGTGTACTGTTGACGGTTATTCAATTATTATTATTATTATTATTGAATGAATTAATGAATCGTTTAATGACCACATGACCAAGGTCGGTGGAATTTGTCGGTACCGATGGAAAAAACTCAATACAGCAGTGTCAAATACATCAAACATACACACATTACACACGACTATCACAATGGACAATGTACACACATAACCACAAGACAAAATCATAGTCAATATATAGTCAATTATTAATATCAAAAAATGTATACTTATTTCCAATATGTGACCATTTTGATCAAAACCTCTACATTTGTTTCAGATAATATATTATTTTATATTATTTGCCGTTAATTGAAAGATAATATTAATTTGACTGCATTTCAAACAGGCAGCTTTCATAAATCGCTCTGGAGAACACTGCTAATCTAACTAAGTTCAATTCAACATAGACTTGTAATGAAATGGCAAGGCAAGGCAAGTTTATTTGTGTAGCACATTTAATACAACAGACTTTATTGAAAGTGCTTTACAGTGTTTCCTCCAGGAATTTTTCCATAGGTGGGGGATAGCTCCGTCCGCGCGCACAGCGCGCGAATTTTTTTCGCGTGCACGCGCATGAAACGCGCACGCGCGCTCAAAACAACGACCGAATTTCAAACTAGAGGGAGGATGGCAAAAAAAATACAAAAATACAAAAATCTTCCCAGATCCTCATTTGCACGACCAGCTGTCGCTGTAGGACACGTTCGATTGCAAAATTCATTTATCCTTTATGTTCCCAGTTGAGGGCGTGTAGCTGTCGTTAGTTGGCCTGCTTTTATTTAGTTATGCGTACGTTTGAGTTAGTCATCTCTAGGATTGTTGTTTGATATTAGCCTATACTTTCTCTTATCTGCATTTTGAGCAACTGTACAAGACCCAACAACACAACTCTGATACAGGACTAATGTTACCTAGCTGCTATAGCTAACCCTGCTACAAGACCCAACAACACACCTCTGATACAGGACTAATGTTACCTAGCTGCTATAGCTAACCCTGCTACAAGACCCAACAACACAACTCTGATACAGGACTAATGTTACCTAGCTGCTATAGCTAACCCTGCTACAAGACCCAACAACACACCTCTGATACAGGACTAATGTTACCTAGCTGCTATAGCTAACCCTGCTACAAGACCCAACAACACAACTCTGATACAGGACTAATGTTACCTAGCTGCTATAGCTAACCCTGCTACAAGACCCAACAACACACCTCTGATACAGGACTAATGTTACCTAGCTGCTATAGCTAACCCTGCTACAAGACCCAACAACACAACTCTGATACAGGACTAATGTTACCTAGCTGCTATAGCTAACCCTGCTACAAGACCCAACAACACACCTCTGATACAGGACTAATGTTACCTAGCTGCTATAGCTAACCCTGCTACAAGACCCATCAACACACCTCTGATACAGGACTAATGTTACCTAGCTGCTATAGCTAACCCTGCTACAAGACCCAACAACACAACTCTGATACAGGACTAATGTTACCTAGCTGCTATAGCTAACCCAACCCTGCTACAAGACCCAACAACACAACTCTGATACAGGACAAATGTTACCTAGCTGCTATAGACCCATTTGTACTAAACAACTACAACGTTGTATTGGACACATTTTTTTCGAACTAATCCACAGACAGCAGTCTTATTAACGGGCCTCTGTGGTGCCAGGTGTGGAGGCGACCCAGCACAGTGGGGATATACACTATCAAGCCAAGCTCTACTGTCAATATTTGCGTGTGTGTGTTTTACTTTGAACGCAATTTCAATTGCAATGTCCCAAGTATTACCTACATCTCCTCTGTGGAAAACTCTAATCCCGACGCAGCAGTTATTGTGCTCGGCGATTTTAATCACACCAACAGAACTTCCCAATTACAAACAACAGGTGTCATGCCGCAGCAGAGGAGCTAACATACTAGACCACTGCTACGTTACTATCAACGAGGCTTACCGTTCGTTCCCGAGGGCACCGCTGGGAAGGTCCGACCATGCCATGCTGCTCCTCGTCCCGAAATATATAGAGAAACTTAAATCCTGCAATACGACACCCAGCCATGCAGTTTCGTATCGCTCATAGCCACTGCTAGCTTCAGCAATGTTTGAAGTGTCTGGGACATCTTTTTTCTTGAAAAATCCATCCATCTGTCGCTGTTATTTAACGTGATATCTTATTTGTGCACCTAGCTAGCTAGATCAGCTTTTTGTATCTTTTAGATGGTACTACCGGTGACTTTTAGCCCGTTATTTGCGAGGAGAAAACACAGGCGGCCGAGCATTTCAGAAGCTGAGCGGGGATGGTTGAGTCTGCACGGTTCTCATGCCGGTTCACATTTAGACCAATCAGGAGTAGCCCTAATGTCATTAATCTGATTTTGGATCAGCGGTTAGAGAGAGATGGGCGTGGATTTAGGTGCACTTTTAGTCAACATCCATTATAGCGCTGATCTAGGATCAGATATATTTTAATCAGCTAAAATGTAAATATATATATATATATATATATATTTTTTTGTTGTTGTTTGTTTTGTTGTGGACTGAATCAATTCGTGGCGGAGGAAATTCATTCGTGGCGGCCCGCCACCAATAAATGCATATAGAGGAAACACTGCTTTACATACATTATTTAGAGGAGCATAGTAAGAAAATAAAAATGACAATGAATAAAAGCAAATATAAGAAGTAAATAGATAAAACATTTAATAAGACAATAGTTAATGGGGAAAAGACATAGATTGAAGTGTTTGTGTTTAATCATAACTGGTGCAAAACATGAATGTTGGTTTTTTAGCTTAGATTTAAATATTTTAAGGGTTTGGGCCTGTTTGATTTCTTCACGGAGTTTGTTCCAGGAGCATGCACATAATGCACATAATACTAGTTTGGTTTGACAGTAAAGCCATTGTTCCTTTCAAACACATTCATTAAAACACAAGAACAGAATCAGGATCAGTCATTTCCCCTGTTGACACCATGGCAACACAGCTAGCTAGGAGCCATTGTTCATGGTTTAATACATTTACATTTTTGCATTTTTGGCATTTAGCAGACGCCTTATTCCAAAGCGACTTTACAATCAATACATTTGACTAAGGAAGTGAATCGTCAATCCACCAGTCGTAGCAGGAAGAGTAATCTAGCTCAGGCCATTGGCAGTCCTTGTGATAGAAGAATATTTAATAATAACCCAACAGGTTCTACTCATCAACTAAACAACTACAAACAACCACAAACAACCACAACCACAAACTACCACAAACAACCACAAACAACCACAAACAACCACAAACAACCACAAACAACCACAAACAACCACAAACAACTACAAACAGGCACCCCAAAGTTAAAACAGTGTAATAACCAAATCCTACCCGAATCTACTCTTTAGAATCTACTCTTTAGAATCTACTCTTTAGAATCTACTCTTTAGATTCTATTCTTTAGAATCTACTCTTTAGAATCTACTCTTTAGATTCTATTCTTTAGAATCTACTCTTTAGATTCTATTCTTTAGAATCTACTCTTTAGAATCTACTCTTTAGAATCTATTCTTTAGATCTATTCTTTAGATTCTATTCTTTAGAATCTATTCTAGGATCACCTGAAACAGCAAAGTGGTGTGACTGAGGAGAAAGGGTGAAATGTTGTCCCTGTGATTTAAATGGTGTGTGTGTGTGTGTGTGTGTGTGTGTGTGCATTCTCTCTCTGTTATTTTCTACACTTTTGGGCTATATTTCAAGGGCGTAAAAAAACACAGTTGTGCTCGCGGGTATGTCTGAAAATATCCTTGCCATTTTCAAGGCCAGAGTGTTTCAACACACCTGACGGCACTTGGCCTGCTTATTGTCATGAACAAGCCTCTATTGTCACTACTCCGCCCATCTGAGTGCAGAGGCAGCGTGGGTAATAGTGGTGTTGTGGGTAATTGTGGTGTTGTGGTAAATTCAGCTCTTGGCACCGACACACATCACCAATATCCTGCGTTTGGAGCTGCGTTTGTTTTGTGCCAGCTGCATCTGATATCACGGCCTGTCTTCCCCTCTACCGGACTTTATCGGTATATCAAACAGTCAAAAGTTTATGGGTCATTTGCACAGGAGGACACAGGTAGTAAACTGTCCAATGAAACGCTTGCTTTGCAAGCTGTCTCTCTCTCAACAGTGCAATGACAACATAGAACTAAAATTAGAATAACAACATTACACAATAAGGTAATACAGTAAGGCCATACAATAACAACGTCAATGACCATTTAAAGTGTAAGTAAGTCAGTAGGGCGTTTACACTATTGGGGAAATATAAACAATAGTATACAGCAGGATAGTGTGGGTGGTTTTGTGTTGTATTGGCTGCCAGTTTGTGGTTCTTTTGGGTATGTTTGGGTTGTTGGGTAACTTTGTTTTGGTTACTTCTGGGTACATGTTTGTGGTTGTTTGGGGGACCTTGTTGTGGTGTGTTCATGGTACATTAGGGTGCCTGTTTGTGGGGTACATTTGGTAACTTGTTTGGGGTTGTTTTGGGTACCTCTTTGTGGTTGTTTGTGGGGTACATTTGGTTACTTGTTTGGGGTTGTTTTGGGTACCTGTTTGTGGGGTACATTTGGTTACTTGTTTGGGGTTGTTGTGGTACCTGTTTGTGGTTGTTTGTGGGGTACATTTGGTTACTTGTTTGGGGTTTTTGTGGTACCTGTTTGTGGTTGTTTGTGGGGTACATTTGGTTCCTTGTTTGGGGTGGTTAGTAGGACCCATAAAGACCATACACAGTTGCTGTTAAGATACAGAAATGTGCCAAGTTAGTATGAATGTCTCTGTAGCAGATGCCATCTGGCTGAATTGTTGTTGCAATTCAGAGTACAGTTACCTACATATTTTCATTAACTTGGTGTGTCATTTTTGCTAATAGGCCTATTGCAAAGGGTCAATCTAGCACATTCATTTGGGGATTTAATTCCAGTACAACAGTCTGGCAACAAGCTCCAGTATGAAAGGTTTTATACCTACCTACTCAGAAGAGCAGGTCCAGAATGATAAGTGACTACTGGATGATTAATGCCCCTGGATAGTAGTGTCTGTCTAGTCAGCACCAAATGCTTTAATAAGATGTTCCTATTCATCACCTTGAACGTTGTGCATCGAGTGCAGTGAGAGCCAGGAAATGTGACTGTTTGTCTTGTAGATGTGATATCGAGGGTACGATATGTACAATACTCTGTATGTTCCACAATTAGGCTATATCTGTCACAGCACACAACACGTCTTTGTGAGGGTTTCTGGTGGTGTGTGTTAGGTCTTTAACGCTAGGCAGAGGGCTGTAATTTCTCCACTGTGTCCGTTGAGGAAAAAGAGCTGAAATTCCCCCCCTGGCAGCACTCTTCAAAACCTGCGCAAGCACACAAATATGTCTCCCCTGGAACACAATAGTCATATTTATTTCTTTATTTTCGGCCTGTTGTTTTTTTTGGTTTCATTCAGAGAGGAAGGTTTTTTGACTCGTACAGGATTACAGATTACAACATGTCTGAGGGAGTCTGCGGAATAGATTAAAGGCTGGTGGAGGACTGGATCATTTTGTAGACTCTCTCTCTCTCTCTCTCTCTCTCTCCTCTCACCCCACAAACCAGGGTTCCCGCACTGGTCTTAAAAAGCCTTAAAGGCTAAAATCCAGCAACCCGATTTACAAGGCCTAAAAAGGTCTTACATTTCAGTTATTTGGTCTAAAAATGAGGTGCTAGGTCTTAAAAACGAGATCCTGCAAGGAAATCAGTCCGACCACATCTATTTACGCGGAAATGAATCAAGCTGGAACCAAAAAATGCCAATTGGCTGCCCCCGAGAGAAATTATTGTCGAACGAAGCTACGGCAGGATGACAAAAAGCTATCGGTGTCACGAATAGGTCTAAAATTATATTCAAAGATGTCTAAAAAAAGTTCTAAAAAGGTCGTAAATTCAACTTGCTGAAACTTGTAGGAACCCCGTCTGAGGGAATCTGCTGGATAGATTAAAGGCAGGCTGGTGGAGGACTGGATAATTTTATAGACTCTCTCTCTCTCTCTCTCTCCCCTCTCACCCCACAAACATCCAAGGCTCTCTCTGTGGGGCTGTGCCAAAGGTCTGCCAGATCGTACCAGGAAGCCTAGTGTCACATCCCTGTTCCTGTCCATGTCCCTGTCTTTGTGACGGCTCACCCCAAGCCCCCTTCCACAATGCTCAGCATCAGCAGATTGCCCTACCGCTAACGCTAACGCTCGCTAACAGCACGGTGGCTGAGTCGCCTCACAGCCTCACAGCCTCTCAGCTCACAGGAACAGACAGCCTCTGTTGGCACAGCCAATGACAGGCCCCCTCTCAGCCCCGGTCAAAGGGCGTCGACATGAAAGTGAGGTGAATAAGAGCAGATGGGCCGGCCGCAAGATCACCACATCAAGGTGGGGTTGGTGGATGGCTGTTCTGAACTGTTGTGAACAGGAGACAACCCTGCTAAGTACTGTTAAAGGCAGGCTCTGGCTTGTACGCCACTTACTGTCAGTTTGTTGCAAGGAAAAGATGTGAGTTTGAGTTTTCCCCCTGGATTTCCCTATAGTTATGTATTTAACAGTTTTTCCCCCCCAAAACTGATCCTGGTGAATTACGTTTTTTTCCTCCAAAGATGTCACGAGATGTCTTTGTTTGTTAAAGTGAGTCTTGACCACCACAATTTGTTTAAGATCACTTGTAGTTACGATATTATACATGTTAACTCAACAGGAAGGGCAGAAATACAGATTCTCATCTCTAGGAGAAGGACTGTGTGTTATACATTAAGCCTCTGGTTTGCCAGGAGTCACTTTCAAAGTGATCCAGAGCTTCTGAGCTCGTTCATTGTTAGTCAGAAAATCGTGAGCTTAGAATTCTAAGGTTCTATCTCCGTTTAGGGCAGTTCTGAGATATTGAGGGTCAAAGTTTTTACATTCCATTATGTTTGGTGAGATGGAACCTTTGTATTTTATTAATTACTAACTAAAAAATGACAACATTTTTAAAATAACACCACACAGGCATTAATAAACACCTAATGGATCAGATTATGTAACAAACTCAATTTTGACAAAAATGGAGATAGAACCTTATAATTCGAACGTCACGAAATGTTTTTTCAGATCACTGGTCGATCTGTCCTGAGGATTTGAAGTGAACTTTGAGGCCACAACTTATTTGTGAGATGGAAATGAATAAACTCATCCTCCTCCTCCTCTTCCTCCTCCACCTCCTCCTCCTCCTCCCTCTCCTCCACCTTCTCCTCCTCCTCCTCGCCTTCCTCCTCCCTCTCCTCCTCCTCCCTCGCCTTCCTCCTCTCCCTCCCTCTCCTCCTCCACCTCCTCCTCCCTCGCCCTCCTCCTCCCTCTCCTCCTCCCCCTCCCTCTCCTCCTCCTCCTCCTCCACCACCTCCTCTCCTCCTCTTCCTCCTCCTCGCCTTCCTCATCCTCCTCCTCCACCTCATCCTCCTCCTCCACCTCATCCTCCTCCTCCTCCTCTTCCTCTTCCTTGTCCTCCTCTAGTTCTCACCCCTCTTACTCTCTGTCCAATATTGACCTCCATTGTTGTCCAAACCAAATGTTAACCCGTGGACCTATTTATAGTGTTCAAGCTCTGATTTGTAAGTGAACTCATTATGTAAAAGTGTTTTCACAAGTGTGGAAATGTGCCTTTTGTCAAAAGTGTGGAAAGGCAATTGTCAAAATAATGTAGCAATGTTGAGACTAAAGTTCACAGTTTTGCTAGAAGTGCATTATTAAAATGACAAACATGAGTGTGAAGCAGAGAACGTGCGTTTGTTTTGTCACACTTGGTAAACGCAGTGGCCTACACGTGTTACTGGTTTCAGAGATAGTGCTTCAAGAATCACTGTTACTGGTTAAGCGTTCAGAAAAACAACTGCAACTGTTGACTGGTAGATGTTTTGTCTGCAGAGATGTAAACCAACCGCAAACCCGATGGTATCCATAACAACCGTGCCAAGTCTCTGGATGTGGTTCGGACATCGAAAATATTGTGCTGTTCTGTAAACCGTGCGAGGCAACCACAGTCACATAGTGGCTTTTTTAGCAACAGATACAATCTTCTCCATTATTCATGATGTGTTTCCTCAGGTTTGGAGACGTTGAGAGTATACAGTCCTTGTCCTGCGTCACTCCTTAAAAAGAAGCTTCTGGAAAGGAAGAAAGAAAGTGTGTTTTGAGATCCACACAATAGAATATCTGTCTTCATCTGCTTGCAGTTTGCAGTAAAAACAGATGTGGAGTATGATGGATTCAATTTATCAGCTTGAATCTCTGAAGATTGTGAGGGAGAGATGGAGGAGAGGTAGAGAGGCTGATGGATCTTACCCAGAGGAAAATATCAACATCTGGGATCATTTCTGTCTATCGATTCAGAGGCGAATTAGAGACAGTTTATCATGAGCTAAATCCGAGTCTTGGTTTGACATTTAATATTTGAGAATAATTTTCCCCTCAGGCGATGTTGTTGTTTTTGGGGCATTATACGCTAGACTTTCACTAACTCGTTTGTTGTTATTGTGCTTTTGTATTTACCCTCTAACCAAAACGGTGGACTAATGGTATTTGATGCCTTCTTTTAATTAATTAATGTGATTGTATGTGTGAGTAAACTGTTGCTGGGGAGATGCAGCAATAGGCAAATGTTATTAAAAACATAAAAGTTATTAGTGTTTATAATTTATCAAGAATTCAGAGTCTCCCTGAAAATAGTATGTGTGATGTTTATGGAATTATTCTATACAGATGATAAATGGTAAATGGACTGCACTTATATAGCGCCTTTTTTGCTGCTCCAAAGCTGCTCCAAAGCGCTTTACAACGGCCTCTCATTCACCCATTCACACACACATTCACACACCAATGGCGGCTAGCTACCATGCAAGGCGCTGGCCCGCTCACTGGGAGCAATTTAGGGGTTCAGTGCCTTGCCCAAGGACACTTCGACATGTGGCCAGCCGGGGCTCGAACCGCTGATCTGCCAACCTTGTAATCATTAGACTGCGACTCTACCTCCTGAGACACAGCCACCCCCATATACAGCAAAATACAGTAGATCCATCTGGCTGACGGTTATGGTTGCATGATCACTCACTACGAAGAAGTTACGGTCAAATATAATCTCAACTGTATCCAGTTGCAAAAATAAAAAAAGAAGAAAATCTGTGCTCCAGACATCTTTAGCTACTTCCACTCAGCAGACAGTTGTGTGTTCTAGTTATGTGTTCTAGTTATCTAGTTATGTGTAGTTATGTGTTTTTAGCATGTCGATGTTCTCTCAGCATGTTGTGATGTTATTGAAATACAGTTTAGACCTTCGTAGCGATGTGTTTTGTTAGCCGCAGCGCTAGCTGTTAGCAGCGTTCGTAGCTATGGCTGCGTTTAGAGTCACTTTTCTCCCATTCAATGTTTGAGGTGTACCAACATTCAAATACACCTGTCGTGTTCAATCAATCTTTCTCCAATTTCAATGTATGACACATCATTTGAATGCTTACAATCTGTAGTTTAAGCACATGTAAAACAAACTGAAAAATGACTTTAGCTACTGGTTGCACATTTCACCAGCAGCTGTCACTGACTCAACAGCAGAGTTCTGGCAACAGCAAGTCTTATATGTGCCAGAACTGGACCGAGTGTGGTGGGGCAATGACCCTGGGTGAGAGGTGGCAGTTAGCTACGGGCTCTGATAGGAGGAACGTGGCCCAGATATGTTCCTGTACTAACTGGGCCGTCTCTGGTCTAAGTGAGGTACAGGTCCAGTACTGGAGAACAACGTCATACCTCCTCATCCACATCAACAAGCTGGCTAACATGTGTCCTTTTAATGGCTAAGATAAGGCGGCTGTGGCGCAGGAGGTAGGGGCTGGTGGAGAAAGAGGTTGTGTCTCAGGAGGTAGAGACTGGTGGAGGTAGAGGCTGTGTCTCAGGAGGTAGAGGCTGGTGGAGGTAGAGGCTGTGGCTCAGGAGGTAGAGGCTGGTGGAGGTAGAGGCTGGTGGAGGTAGAGGCTGTGTCTCAGGAGGTAGAGGCTGGTGGAGGTAGAGGTAGAGGCTGGTGGAGGTAGAGGCTGTGTCTCTGGAGGTAGAGGCTAGTGGAGGTAGAGGTAGAGGCTGGTGGAGGTAGAGGCTGTGGCTCAGGAGGTAAAGGCTGGTGGAGGTAGAGGCTGGTGGAGGTAGAGGCTGTGGCTCAAGAGGTAGAGGCTGTGGCTCAAGAGGTAGAGGCTGTGGCTCAGGAGGTAGAGGCTGTGTCTCAGGAGGTAGAGGCTGGTGGAGGTAGAGGCTGGTGGAGGTAGAGGCTTTGTCTCAGGAGGTAGAGGCTGTGGCTCAGGAGGTAGAGGCTGGTGGAGGTAGAGGCTGTGTCTCAGGAGGTAGAGCCGGCGTCTAATGATCGCAAGGTTGGCAGATCTCCAGTTCGAACCCTGGCTGGCCACATGTCGAGACACTGAACACTGAACCCCAAATTGCTCCCAATGAGCGGGCCGGCGCCTTGCATGGTAGCTTGCCTACCTCGCCATTGGTGTGTGAATGTGTGAATGAATGAATGGGTGAATGAGAGGCCGTTGTAAAGCGCTTTGGAATAAGGCATAGCTATATACTGTAAGTCAGTCCGTTTTGCCCAGGAATGGCAGCATACATCTGGGTTGGGTAACAACATGAGGTCATATCCATATGTTAGCAGAAAACAGACTTGGGCGAGGTCTGGGATGCTCTTCTCCGCTCAGAGGGTTTGTACCAGTGGTTTGTTGTCAACAGCTAATCAAAGAAACTTCCTGACTCTCAAAGGCAAAGGAGTACATTTTCACACGGCCTCCCAACACGACACTAATGACATTATCATCCACCACATCATTCCACTCGCTCTGGTGAAGCTCACACACTCACACACACACACACACACACACACACACACACACACACTCACACACACACTCACCGCCCCATCCTGCCACAAAAGAGAGGCGAGAGGTGACTCACAGATATTTTTGATGAGCTGATTAGAATGTGGGGATGTCCCGTGTTTTACAACAAATCTTAGGGTGTGTTCTCACTAGTACATTTTTGCTTCGCTTGGAATCGGAGTTTAGGATAAAATTCGCTTTGCTCTGCGTCGTTTGGAGCTGTGAGAACGTGCATTCAAAGTCGCTCCTGGACCAAACAACCGATGCATGCTCCGCTTGAAAAGGGTGGTTTCGCTCCGGTTAGAAACGACGCATCGAGGCTGTCCATAGGAAAACAACAGCGCATGCGTGTTGATCTGGATAAGAGCGGGACGAACAGGCAATTTTACATTTTTCTGACCAATCAACTACCACGTCTGTTGCTTCGATTGCGTATGTTACTTCGTTTACATAAATGTACTGTGAGAACGTAAATCAGAGAAATAATTTAAGCAACAATGTTGCAATCTCATCCACTTGCTCCGGGTCCTGATTCGGACTTTCATGTGAGAACATGACCTGAATATCATAGAAGTGGTAGTGAGCGCAGGCGAGAAGCATCATCCAGGGTTCCCACGCGTCCTTGAAATCCTTAGGTCTAAAATTATATTCAAAAAGGTCTTAAAAGGTCTTAAATGTGACTTGTTGAAACTTGTAGGAACCCTGCTGATAGTAGAAACCCAGAGACCGAGTGAACAACAGGAATAAACAACCAGGCCTTCGGGCTGTGAATCATCCTAATGTGATGTGTGCCAGCGACTGGAAATGACTACAATTTGTTCTCACTGTGAAATCGTCACTACTACACTGATACCCCTCTCTGCTGCTCAGATTGTTGTAGAAGTGGAATAACATTAAACGATGACCAGACAGTGAGTCATCTTTATGTGTAGACTGTGCCACTGAGCAAGTGCGTCAACTTGCTACTAAGTTACGGGCAGTTAATCTTTTCAAACAGCTGTGACCGTGATTATCTGTAAACAAGATGGTAATGATCTCATTTTATGCGCACGATAAGGTAACATAAGCAGGCCTAATGTGTTTTAGAAGAATGAATGAATGAATTAATGATCTTTATTGTCATTGTACTGGTACAATGAAATTGAAATGCAAACCCTAGGTGCTAACAAACAAAACACTGTCCTAAGATAATAAAACGCAGTCCTAAGGTAATAAAAAACAAATGAGACATAAATAGACTTAAATAGGGAGATATACCTAAAAGTAATCGGTAGGAATCTGAGTATGTATCTATTGTGTAAACTTCTATACTTCTATACATGGCCTATTCACAGGGGGGTATATAGACAGGGGGGTGTTAGCATGTAACTATGTACTGATGAGACTAGAGATGCTTCGGATGTGAGGTGTCCACATGCTTGCTCACAGCACTTGCTTTCCAGACTACTATGTCATTACAGCCCTTTTCCAAAGGCTAAGATGAACACTCGTATAAGACGGTGTTGTAACATCTCTTAATGTTCATCTCTGTTTGGTTGAGGTATGAAATCACTGTCTATTAAAGTGTCACTGAACTTTACATGTTTGGCATTTAGCAGACGTCTTATTCCAAAGCAACTTACAATCTATGCATTTGGCTAAGTAAGTGAATCATCCATTCACCAGTCGTAACAGGAAAAGCAATCTAGCACAAGCCAGCGGCCATTGGCAGTCGTCGCGCTAGAAGAAGAGATTATTTTTTTTATTGTTTTTATTAGTAGACACTGGAGGGGGTAGTAAAAATCTCAGGAGTGGGGGGTAACATGAGAAGATTTGGGGAGGTTAAACAGACAGGCAGCAGCATTCTGGATGAGCTGCAGAGGTCTGATGGCTGAGGCGGGGAGCCCAGCCAGGAGTGCGTTGCAAGTCAAGGTGGGAGATGACCAGTGACTGGGTCAAGAGTTGCGCTGCTTCTCTGGTGAGGAATGGACGTATCCTTCTGATGTTGTAGAGGAAAAATCTGCAGGAGCGTGCTGTCCCTGCGATGTTCTCCGTACAGGATAGGCGGTTGTCCAGGATCACTCCAAGGTTCTTGGCTGTCTGGGAGGAGGTCACCGTAGATTTCTCCACTGTGATAGAGTCTTGGAGAGGGCAGGAAGGCTTTCCCAGGGATGAAGAGTTGCTCAGTCTTGTTAAGGTCGAGCTTGAGGTGGTGGGCTGACATCCATGTCAGCGAGACATGCAGAGACACGTGTTGCCACATGAGGGTATAGCAAGGTGCCAACTGACGTCATCAGAAAGCAAATTTGGAGCTTCACAATAGAACTTTATTTGTGAAATACGTCTTTCTAAATAAATACCTGCCCATGTTTCTACGGTAACCAGTTGGAATGTGACATCATAATACTGTGGTCTTTGACGAAGGCTAATGATGTCAGAAAACCTCTGTTGGCTAACTGGCTAAAGGAGATGTTGGATGGAAGACTTGGAGCAAACTTAGTGCTTGGACTACATTTTTATTATACTGACATTTAGAATGATCATCACAATTTTAATTGGTTTACAACATCAAAGAGAGGGAGGATTTAAATTAAGTGTATTCATTATATATAGTGGGTCTTGTGATCTTACATGTTTGGTTTTCTTCAGGCAACACTTCGATTGAACCAGCATGGGTTTTAATTTGAAAGATGTTTAGTAGTGGATTCAAGCCTTGCTTGGCTTTTGTCCTGGCATAACTCTCATCTGACTATCTGACTATCTTGCTACTGTCTTAATAAACGTGAAAATACAGAAAGAGTGGAACTGAAAAATGTGCACAAATGTCTTAAGCTGTATTATCTATAGGTTTATTTGAACTTAAAGCTACATTATGGAAGATGTTGCCATTGGGGGTGCTCTTGAGAAAAAGGGGTTCCCTTGATAGTCATAAATAATGTCTGGATATTACCTCATTGGACAGAAAGGAGCACACCTCCCCATGTTTTCATCTGAAAACAAAGGATTGTCTGGTTTAATGAGGCAAACAATGTATTGAAATGATGTCATAGGAGTATGATAACCATAGAGTCAACACTAATACAGGCGGCTGTGGTGCAGGAGGTAGAGCCGCCGTCTAATGATCGCAAGGTTGGCAGATCGGCGGTTCGAGCCCCCGGCTGGCCACATGTCGAAGTGTCTTTTGGCAAGACACTGAACCCCAAATTGCTCCCAGTGAGCGGGCCGGCGCCTTGCATGGTAAATTGCAGCCATTGGTGTGTGAATGTGTGCGTGAATGGGTGAATGAGTGGCGCTGTAAAGTGCTTTGGATAAAAGCGCTATATAAGTGCAGTCCATTTACTATTTAATTAATACATCTGAGGTAAATAAATGAACAGTTAAACTCCCGTAGTGAATCTTAAATAATAAGCTGAGGCCATGCCATCAATTGAAACGACTCGACTTGTTTCCGATCAACAGATTTCTTAATAGAGTTTTCTTTTTTGTCTTCACAGCTCCAAGGGTCTTTGAGGAGAAAACTCGACGGACACGTGTCTGAGTACGCTTCGAAACAGAACGGCCTTTCCTGCGGGCCGTCCGGACCGGACTTCAAGCGTGTGTGTATGGAGGGCGGTGGCGGCCTGGTGGGCGGTGAGCCTTGTTCCTTCAGTGTAGGGGGGCATTCTCAGTCCTTACCAGGACTTGCCCCCGCCATGGGCCACAACAACAGTCTGCAGAGGAAGAACGCCTACATGATGCCCCACGGCGTGGGCACGGACCTGTTCCACATGACCCTGAAGGAGATGAAGAAGGAGCCCATCGAGATGCAGTCGTCTTGCGGGCAGTCGTCGTCCGCGGAGTCGACCGGCATGATGGTGTTCGACTTCAAAGACGAGGGCGGCGGCGGCGGGGGCGGGGGAGGTCACATCGACCCGGACCTCCAGGATCTGTTCGACGAGCTCACCAAGTCTGTGCCTTCGCTCAACGACCTGGAGTTCGAGAAGATGCTGAAGCAGGACGTCGACGCATTCGGCCTGGACCTCGGCGGCAGGCCCAGCTCGGCGGGGGCTCTACAAGCCGGCCTCTGCTCTCAGATGGAGACGAGGATCATAAAGACGGAGTACTCCTCTCCTGACTTCGGAGGACAGAATCACGGCTGCTTACCGCAGCTCCGACCGGCCTCCGCGGGGCCCTCCTTCACTATGGGCGGCTCCTCCTTGTCCACCTCCTCCTCCCCGATCACCTCCTCACACAAACCCCACGGCCAAGGGCCCCACGGTCCCCCCAGACCCCTGCCCAGCTGGCCCGAGGTGTCCCACGCAGAGCAGCTGAAGCAGATGGCGGCTAACCAGCAGCAGCCCAACAACAACAACAACAACCTGCTCCACCACCACCACCAACAGCCTGGAGGAGGAGGAGGAGGGGGGACCAGCTGGGCCACAGCCAGGGGCACCCACCCCTCCTCCACCTTCCCTCCCCAGGAGAAGCTCTCCGGCTCGGCCCCGCTGGGCCAGCAGAATCGGATCGGCCCGGGAAACTCCGTCCTGCGCCCGATGAGCGCCGGCCAGTGCAAGGGGATCGTCAACAACAACAACAACAACTGCCTCTTCAAGCCCAACGGTCCCGGGGGCTCCAAGCCCATGGACATGAAGGTGCTCAGCTCCAAGCCCATGCTGCACTTCAGCCCCAAAGCGCCGCCCGCCCCCCCCTCTGCAGGTCAACAGCAGATCCCCATCATGGCGGGCCCGCTGAGCAAGACTGCAGGCCATCAGCAGCAGCAGCAGCAGCAGCCAGCCACGACCGCCCAGAACCAGCCTCATCCAGCTCTGCACTACCAGAACCCACAGATGCCCATGCCAGGGGCCCCGTGCCTGGGGTCCAAGCCCGGTCCCCAGAGGCCTCCACTGAACCAGAACCACGGACCTGGGCTCCACTTCAAACTGGCTCAACAACGACAGGTAAATTACATATAATTTTCCCTAAGTAAGTAAGTAAAATGTATTTATACAGCACCTTTCCCAGACCAAGGGTCACAAAGTGCTTTACCAAACAAGGAAGAAACATAATAAAACATAATACAAGAGCGAAAGCCACAGCAGGTTAAAACAGGCAAACAAGTGAAAATAAAAACAAGTAGCCTTGAGAACCGATGGTTCTGGAGCCTAACGGCCCTTAGGGGGAAGGAGCCTATCTCCTGTTTCTGTAGCGTGAGGCGGCTTGATGTACAAGTACACCCCCTGGACATGACGCTGGTATGTCGCAGGGTCTTACCCCCAATCCAACCCATTTTCCCATATGGTTAGTATTATTGTTTCATGGTGAACTCATTGCAAGAAATACTTACTCTGGGTAATTGTAGTTTTATAATGACAATGAAGCGTGATGCTTTTCCATTATGGTCTTCAATAAATTGATTCAGTGAAATTGAACAATGTAGATTCAAAGTGGTATATACTCTATCAAATTTCAGGACTTTCCTTTCATGACTTTTCCTAGATACCACCCAGTATCCAAAATCACATCAGGAATCCAGGATAAGCTAGTATAAAGCTATTTCGCAGTTTTTCTGTGTAGGAGGCAGGCTAATTTACAAGACGCGCCAACTAGTGGTCTTTGTGTGTAAGTAGCAGCTTCCCATTGTCATTTGACCCCCGAGGCGGCTCTTATAGTAGGTAAAATAGGCACGGCTGTTCTTCTAGTGTTAAGAATTACAGTAAACCGTCCTGTGTAGAGTTGCAGAGTGCAGACTGATGATTGAATAGTGTTTGCTGTATTGCTCCATTTCTATTGCCTTCCCATATATTGCTCTAGGTTGCACTGAACGTCTTGGTAGTGTGTTTTTCTTCCAACATTTAATTGGAGCCTTTCGGCGCTGTGAAATAATATACCACAAGCTCCTCTTTTTGTGCTGTTGATCTAGTAATAGGATCCATGGCTCACACAGAGAGCCTGCCCTGGCACTCTGCACACCACTCAGTCCCCTCAGCTCGCTCAGGGCACTCAGTGATGCAGTTCTTAACTGTGAGGGACAATGTGAAGCTGTTTGTTTTTCCTGGTTGTTGTTGTTGCCGTTCATCATTACTGTTTGTGTGTTTTTACCTTTGTGCTTTGGGTCTCTTGAATATGTATTATTACCCCCCTAGAAGTGTTTTGTGACGACGACGCGGCTTTTGCCAGAGAGCGGTAGATTAACATCGAGAAGTTTCTAATTTCTCTGCCTGTCACAGTCGCTCTCCGTCAAGGCGTTGATTTGCACAGTGGGATTTTGCTAATTGGAGGTTGTTAGCTACAAGGGACAAGTGGTGGAAAATGAGAGTAATCTGCTTAGCCTCGGTGCCGGAGGTTGAACCACTGATTTGTTATGATTGGGGAGAGTTAGCACATCCCCCCTTTTTCATGTTTTGCACAAACAGTATCTCTAACCCCTCTTTGTGTGAGATGTTCATGTGAACCACACACGAGGGCTCTCGTTACCACTTCAGAGCGTCGTCTTCAAATCAAGGGAGGAGGGCAAGTGGCTAAAAACATGGCAGGGTAGTAGAGGATGCAGAATTAAAAAGTCAGTTATTGTGTGTGCTCTCTCTCTATTCCACTGGTAGAAGAGACACTTGCCTAAAAACATGGCAGGGTAGTAGAGGATGCAGAATTAAAAAGTCAGTTGTTGTGTGTGCTCTCTCTCTATTCCACTGGTAGAAGAGAGACACTCACCTACAGACTCCCTTGACCGCCCACCTCGTCTCACAACGAGCCAATAGAGAGAGAGCTTTGACACAGTAACACGTTCCAGGGTAAAGAAAACGTGAACTCTTACCAAGGACATCGTTGATTGTGTCTCTTTAATATCCTGTTTGATTGAATAATCAACAAATGCTACTGATGATTCAGCTTCTTAGGAAAACGGATGATGAAACAGTATTGTTTACGAGCGGGTATCGACAAGGGAGTCGTAGCCTACGCCGCTAGACTGCTTGTCTGCTGAAGGCAGCGGTGACAGAGTTAAACGCCTCGCTAGTTCGGAGAGGAAGGCACAGTGCGAAGGGGAAGAAAAGAAAAAAGCAGTTGAGTTGAGTCTCTTCCCACAGTGAATTGAATTAGTAATGCCATAGAAATAAAAGTCCCGAAACAGTGCCGTGATCCCCTCTGGAACAACTAGCTAGCAGCCCTGAACTTCCTCCCACTTGGGAAAAGCTCAATACATTTTTAAAGAGACCAAGATGTGGACTCTTGGTCTGTGTTTTCTTGTTCTCACAGTCTAATAGTTGGTTGTAAAAAAAAAAACTAACACTATGTAAAAACTTAAAGCCACTACTCTCTAAGTCTTTAGGCTCTGAGGTTATACCCAAAAGAAAAACACACTTAGATCTAATACAACCTTACACACTCCTGTACACACTCCTGTGTTACTGATGTACTGTTTCAGATATTAGAACGTAGGCTTTCAGAATAGTCATGCTCGAATGAAAGGTGTCAACATGTTGTACTGAGAGACTATTGGAGATTACTGTGTGAATCTTATTATCCCATATATAATGTAGCCCGTTAAAAGGTCTGACATCTCACCTGCAGAACATAACGTATACGAAACATGTAGTTGTTTTCCTGTTGTCAATTAGTATAATACTAGTTTCACCTTTCACCAAAAGATGATATAATACCATAAGCTGACATTGCTTTAAGTTTGTGTTGTAACATAGAGGACCAAACGTGGTCCTCCTTTGAAGCTACTGCCCTCTATCTCTGCCAAACACCAAATACACTTTGATTACTATGACGATTTCCCCCCAAAAAACCTTTTGATATCGTTTAATCGAACACAAGTTGATTTACTGTTGTTGAAAATGAACCGAAGTCATAGTCCTAAAGTAAGTACATCGATTCCATCCAAAAACAGAAAAGTCCACTGTAAAAGTAAAAACCATTGTGCTTAATAGGGATTTTAAAATGTTTTGAATATATTCCCCTTCTTCTTCGGCGTATGGGTTGTTGTTTCCTCTCCACTCCACCAGGCTCGGGGCCGAGGGGCTACCCTTTTACCACCCCGAGACCTGGTTGAGGGCCTCACCCGGGCTATATTTCTGGAATATATTCCCCTGATCTCTGTGGCACAACATCCCTAGTAAGGATATGAGAGGAGCAGGGGGCTGAGAGAGAGCCGGGTCAGGCCAGTGGGGCTGTGAAGGGAGCGCTTGTTTCCCTGGGAAAGGGAACCGCGGCCAAGTCCAGATGCCGAGGCCCGTCCCCGGGACCGCGTCCTGACTCCAGACTGGAGGAAGTGCCGTGTGAGAGAGAGAGAGAGAGAGAGAGAGAGAGAGAGAGAGAGAGAGAGAGAGAGAGAGAGAGAGAGAGAGAGAGAGAGAGAGAGAGAGAGAGAGAGAGAGAGAGAGAGAGAGAGAGAGAGAGAGAGAGAGAGAGAGAGAGAGAGAGAGAGAGAGAGAGAGAGAGAGAGAGAGAGAGAGAGAGAGAGAGAGAGAGAGAGAGAGAGAGAGAGAGAGAGAGAGAGAGAGAGAGAGAGAGAGAGAGAGAGAGAGAGAGAGAGAGAGAGAGAGAGAGAGAGAGAGAGAGAGAGAGAGAGAGAGCCAGCAAGGCCCGGACCAGGCCCTGGATGTCTGTCAGCTGCCTGTACTGCCGCAGGACGGGAGGCTAAATCACACCTCCGCTCCTTTCTCTGAGGCCCGAGAGCCCATGTGGTATTAATTTACGCCAAGCTTATGAAGAATGAAGAGGTGGGGAAGGGGGGGGGGGGTTTGGGGGGGTGAAGTGGTGAAGTGGTGGGGGGGTTTGGAAAACAGCTTTATGACACGTCAAGGATGACAAAGAGAGGATTACACAGATATACATGCTAACAAAACACTCCTTGGTAGAGGTTTTTCTCTGACAACAAAGAGGTCGGCGGCGGAACGGGTCCGTTCCCATGTAATGCGAAGAAAATGTGTCTCGGCGGTGCGAACGTCTGTGAGCAGTCGTAATTTCTCACGGTGCTATATAATAATTGGATGCAGTGAACCCAGAGGGAGCGGTTACATGGCTGCTACCCTCCTCTCTCTCTCTCTCTCTCTCTCTCTGCGTTTGAAGTTTTTTTGCTTCCTCCTTAAATGTGTGTTGAGAGTATAGGGAGGGACCTCCCTGTTCAGCTGTTTTGGACATGCTTCAAGCGAGTTCACAGCTTACTATTTTGTCCTACTTTATTATTAGGTTAGACTCGCTTGGTTCCAGAAACCAGGAGAAGAACACATTCTTAGAAAGACAACACCAACAATGCGCTCTTCTTGGCTACCAGTTCTATGTTCTGAGACATCTACTACCCCCCAGCACTGTGTCTCCTGAGACACCTGCTTCCCCCTATACTGTGTCTCCTAAGATTTCTACTTCCCCCCTTGTACTGTTTCTCCAGTGTCTATAAAAAATTAAAATATAATTATTTCTTTCTTCTTCTACCACAACGACTGCCAATGGCCCCTGGCCTGAGCTAGATTACTCTTCCTGCTACGACTGGTGGATTGATGATTCCCCTCTGGCACTATATAAATCCAAGCTATTATTATTATTATTATTATTATTATTATTATTATTATTAAATACTAAACATGATGCTAAATATGAATCTGTAAGGGCTTGTGATGCCCTATACTTGGGCACCATAACTAATACTAATAGGGGGTAGTGGTGGTCTAGTAGTGGACAACGAGTTGGACTGGTGATCGGAGGGTTGTGAGTTCAAATCCCGCTTGAAAACACCACCACTAGTGTGCCCTTGATTAAGGCACTTATCCCTCGCAAATAGTTCCCCCAGTTTTTTTTAAGTAGAGCAAGCACAATATATTTGAGTGTGAATGCTCTCTCTAGACCGCTCTCAACCACTAAACCAACACAGGCTACAACCCTCTACCCCAGGCTCAACTCTATCTATCTACAATATCCTGCGTATCTATCTATCTATCTATCTATCTATCGTATCTGTCTATCTATCTATCTATCTATCTATCTTTCTATCTATCTATCTATCTATCTATCTATCTATCTATCTATCTATCTATCTATCTATCTATCTATCTATCTATCTATCTATCTATCTATCTATCTATCTATCTATCTATCTATCTATCTATCTATCTATCTATCTATCTATCTATCTATCTATCTATCTATCTATCTATCTTGCTCCCAGAATCCCAAAATTGCTCCCAGTGAGCGGGCCGGCGCCTTGCATGGCAGCTTGCCGCCGTTGGTGTGTGAATGTGTGTGTGAATGGGTAAGGTATCTATAAAGTATAGATTCTCAGCTTTTATTTGATGGTGTTTTGTACACATTGGTTTCACCATTTTAGAAATGACAACACATTATATAATACATAACACTATTCATTCAGGGCTTCAAAAGTATTGGGACAAATTAATATAAATTAAGCACTCATGTTTAGTATTTGGTCAACAATCCTTTGTACGCAATATCTTCCTGAAGTCTGTGACCCATTGACCCCACCAGACGCTGATAGGCCTGTACTGTAACCATGGTGATGCCCTGCCTGGCCTGTAACCATGGTGATGCTCTGCCAGGCCTGTACTGTAACCATGGTGATGCCCTGCCAGGCCTGTACTGTAACCATGGTGATGCTCTGCCAGGCCTGTACTGTAACCATGGTGATGCTCTGCCAGGCCTGTACTGTAACCATGGTGATGCTCTGCCAGGCCTGTATTATAACCATGGTGATGCTCTGCCAGGCCTCCTGTACTGTAACCATGGGGATGCTCTGCCAGGCCTCCTGTACTGTAACCATGGTGATGCTCTGCCAGGCCTCCTGTACTGTAACCATGGTGATGCTCTGCCTGGCCTGTACTGTAACCATGGTGATGCTCTGCCAGGCCTCCTGTACTGTAACCATGGGGATGCTCTGCCAGGCCTCCTGTACTGTAACCATGGTGATGCTCTGCAAGGCCTCCTGTACTGTAACCATGGTGATGCTCTGCCAGGCCTCCTGTACTGTAACCATGGTGATGCTGACAGGACTGTACTGTAACCATGGTGATGCTCTGCCAGGCCTGTACTGTAACCATGGTGATGCTGACAGGACTGTACTGTAACCATGGTGACGCTCTGCCAGGCTGCAGCCATCTTCAGTTGTTGTTGCTCTTATCATCAGGAAGTAACTTTGACCGATCCAAAACATTCTACACTTTTGGTCCTGGAGAAACTCCTGTAGTTGCTCTGGCAGCAGTCTGCCGCGGCCCATAGGTTGGGAACCACTGCTGTCGGTCATTGTCTTACTGTCAGAAGAACAAGCACAGTCAGATGCACGTTGAGGCGTTTGCGTGTACTTTAGCAGACCAGATGTTTGTGTGACACACAATTCATTCTGCTGCTGCTGTCAGCAATCACATCATCAACTAAGACAAGTTAGCCAGTTGTAGTGGCAAGCTATACATGCCCAAACCATACCACCCCCCTCACCCCCTCACCACGCTGCCACACAGTGAACCTCTGATGATGTCCCAACCCGCCCGGAACAGCCCGGAAAACAGCCTTCCCAGAAAAAGGACTGAACCAGATGCAGGGATTAACATCTGAGTGGTATTTTCAGCAAAACAGCTTCTATGACATCTATGATGTTCTGAGAACCCCGGAGAGGAACATTAACTTGTGGAAAAAGCGCGTAATAGTTTTCCTTTAACGTTCATAGGATGATGCAACCAGAGGAATGCTCCATGCATGCGGGGGGTGGAGCGCCACTGTGCAGATGTTGCAGTGAGGGAAGCTAAGCAGGAGATGTGTGTGTTGGTGTTCGGTTGTTAAGTCGTGACGTGTTTCCGGGTCCAACGTTGGCTGAGGCGCTCTCTTAGAAATGCCGCAGTAATAATAACAATTCATTATATTTGTATAGCGCTTTTCCGAGGCTCAAAGACGCTGACAATATGGGAAAAACGGGAAAGTGCTGTGTCCCTTGTTGTATGAACTCGATCCCAGTCTAAAAAAACGATTGAACTGTCATTCTACCGCTTTAGTACACAGGTACTCTAGTGCTTTAGTACACTGGTACTCTGGTGCTTTAGTACACTGGTACTCTGGTGCTTTAGTACACTGGTACTCTGGTGCTTTAGTACACTGGTACTTTGGTGCGGGGAATTTTTTATTTGGACCCGGAAATTGCTAAACGTCACGCATGACGTCATACTTAACAACCGAATTGCCCTCAGGTGTACAAAGATCACTGGGCTAATAATTAATCATCTTTTTAATGATGTTCTTAATGATGATGTTAATGCAAGGGTAATAGTTCATGTAATTTTGGAATCAATATCTTAGTTTTTTATAGGGTCTCTGATTTGCATAGGAATCAATTGCACACTGTGTAGATCAGGTTGTCATTACAAATTGTGCACATTTTTAATATTTTTTATAAATGTGGAAAAAGTGAAGGAGTGGGAGGCTTGTCTCTTAGTGCTATCACCTCTAGACCAAAGAGGAAATATGGTTTCAATAGCTACTAACATTCACACTCCATATATGAATAACACCTTAACTCAACACAGTTTTCACAGATTTCTAGACTTTTTGCAAGCCAAAATTCCATCAGGCTAGCTCGACACTCCAAACAAAATCCAGCATTCCAATCTATAAGGCCTAAAAAGGTCTTACATTTCAGTTATTCAGTCTAAAAATTAGGTGCTAGGTCTTAAAAATGAGATCCTGCAAGGAAATCAGTCCGACCACATCTATTTACGTGGAAATTAATCAAGCTGGAACCCAAAAAATGCCAAT
>NC_137674.1:85913439-85970939 GCF_963989245.1 Nansenia antarctica
ATGACCTTTAACCTTGCAATAAGTGTGTCAATGTTTTGAGCCTAATGTCCATCTGGTTGTTGCTGAAATCGGTTACCAATGCCGCTCATGCCAACCACTAGGGGGCACTACTCCCCCCCCCCCCTTTCCACAGCCTCTTTCCAGTCAGGGGGAGTGGCCTAAACTGTAGTCTAATGGTTGCCCATAATATTTGCCTGAACCTTATGATTTGTAATGAAAGTTTGCCCTCTAGTGGGACAGGTCTGTTACTGCATTTCTTTGCTTGTATTGTTGACCAACAATGATCTAGAAATGTGACTTCTGTCACCATAAGTAAGTAGCCTTGAGAACTGAGAACCAATGGTTCTGGAGCCTAACGGCCCTTATGGGGCAGGAGTCTATCTCCTGTTTCCGTAGCATGAGGCGGCTTGATGGACAAGACAAGTACACCCCCCGGACATGACGCTGGTATGTCGCAGGGTCTTACCCCCCCCCCCCCCCAATCCAACCCTTATGTCACCAGAGGAATAACCCATCCCACCCTGGGAACGAACACTTTGTTCGGCTGCCCTCGGGCAGGCGATTCAGGACCATGTCCGCAAGGACAAATAGACTGAAGCTCAGCTTCTACCCCAGGGCCATTCAGGCCCTGAACACAGCAAAGACCTAGGTTCTAGGCCCTGGACAATCTAGACAATTTGATGGCAGCTACTAGATTGTAATCAAGTGCAATCAATCAAGTGTAATCAAGTGCAAACACAACTGTGAACATTTCAAACCTGCAAACTGCGACACTTTAAATGAATGTGCAATAATACTATGTGCAATATGACAACCCTCGGGTACACAAGGTTCAGAATAGGAAAAGTTAGGATATTTATAGCATAGCATAGAGTACAGCACAGTGTTTTATTTGTATGGTATAGTATAGTGGATAGTGTATATAGCCTTTATTTATGTAAACCAGGTCTTTTCCCTTCTTGTTTTTAGTATAAAAAAAAAAATCCTAGCACCAGGTGAGCCCCCCCCCCTCCCAAATTTCGTTGTATGGTACCTGTACTATATTAATGACAATAAAGACCATTCATTCATTCATTCATTCATTCAACTTCATTCACTGTCTCTCTCCTCTGGCAGCATTCTCAGGTCATGACCCCAGGACCACGTCTGCCCTCCAACGGCATGGCAGCTCAGGCTCAGACACAGCAGCGACCCCCAGCTCCTAACAGCCAACAGAAGGCCCCTGGCCAGACCCAGACCCAGACCCAGGCCCTACAGAGACAGCTAGCCCAACAGCAACACATCATCAATGACTCTGTGAGTAGCATGTTACATTATAGAATGGATGGGTCCGGTCCATTGTCTCTATTGGTCAGTTTGGTCCATTGTCTCTATTGGTCAGTTTGCGTTCCAGCCGTTGCCGATATCCATGACATACGCAACGGCTAGATGGAATGTTGACACATCTTTTCATATTACTCCGCGTTTGTATAATATTACCGTTATCAAAGTTATATTCTTACGGTTGCTTAGCAACCGATAAACAACTGTTCAGCGGATAGTAAATAAAACATAGTTCCGTTAAAATACATTCATTAAAAGTTTGTCTTGTCTTTCTTTTGTGAAATATTGATAGATAAATGTGGTAGCCGTTGTATAAAAGCGTTATGGAACTTGAAGCCGTGGTATATCGTGGATATCGGCACAGCTAGGTTATTTATTTTAAGTACAACATATGTGACACGTTCTAATGCTTTGGTCCTCATGTCGGGATCTGATGTAATGATCAGGCTTTTCTTTCAAAAAATGTGAATACATTTCCACATTGTTGAATATCAACGACACATCGCTAGTCAACTAACACAGATTCTTGTGTGAGCCTGCTAACAATGTAAAGTAGTGTTCTAGTTAACTAGGTAGCAGTGGGGATTACTCACCCAATCCATTGCGTTGTTGCAGGGTTTTGGCTTGACTAGACAGTTTGTGTTGTGATTCTCAACAACGTTGAAATGTAGTTCCGTGTTTCAAAAGAAAAGTCAGAACATTTTGAGTGGTTGCCGACATGCGGACCAAATGATCAGTGTCACATTTACTAGTTTAAGTAGAGTTTAAGTAGAGTTGCACAAACATGTACATTTCAAGCCTGCAAACTGTGACACTTTAAATAACGTGAAACAATACTATTGTGCAATATGACAACCCTAGTCGACTATCTGTACAGTACAGTGGATTGTGTACATAGCCTTTATTTATGTAAACCAGCTCCTTCCCTTCTTGTGATTTTTGTTTCCCTTTCCTAACACCAGGGGAGCCACCCCTCCTAAATTTCGTTGTTTGGTACCTGTACTGTAGCAATGACAATAAAGTCCATTCATTAATTAATTCATTCATTCATTCATTCAGTATCCTAGTATCCTCTGTTTGTTTGTGTTTACCAACTCAAATTAATTAATTTATGCCCAGCCAAATCCATGTTTAGAGGTAGCTAGCTAACATTACATTGATCATATTCGTAAGACTTTTCACTTTTCAAAAAATGCCGGTCGAGAGAGGACACTGGCGTTGCTTGTTTTCGCCGCTTCTCTGCACAAAATCTAGATATACTTGCAGTATACAGAGTAGTAGATTGTCCTACAAAGACACTTAGATTTAGATTTAGTCATCTAAAAATTAATTAGACCCCTATACTTTCTTTTATTTCTTTTTTTGTTTCTTTTTATTTTAATACTCAATCTTTTCAGTTTGTAAAGCGTCTTTGAGTGTAGAAAAGCGCTATATACCGTAAGTCTAATGTATTATTATTATTATTATTAATAATAATAATAATATCCTCTGTTTATGTTGCGTTGCAGGACAAGGGCAGTACACAGGATCAGTTCAACCGTCATTTAACAAGACCGCCACCCGACTACAAGCAGCCCCGGAGTATGGTGGGCGGCCCACAACCAACCTTATTCACAGGTATATTATCATGTTCTGATTTATCTATCTATCTATCTCTATCTCTATCTCTATCTCTATCTCTATCTCTATCTCTCTATCTCTCTATCTCTCTATCTCTCTATCTCTCTATCTCTCTCTCTCTCTCTCTCTCTCTCTCTCTCTCTTTCTCTCTTTCTCTCTTTCTCTCTTTCTCTCTTTCTCTCTTTCTCTCTTTCTCTCCTTCTCTCTGTCTATCCTCTCTCTCTCTTTTTCTCTCTTTCTATCTATCTCTCTCTCTCTCTATCTATCTCTAGTAGTATGAATAACCCCACAGTGCTAACCGACCCTCTTATTTACTGTCTGCGTTCAGGTCTGAGTTCCTCCCAGTCGTTGCCTAGCAACGGCTCTGACCAGAGCGACCTCCAGTCCCTGACCTGCCACCTGCCTCCCAACCCGGCTGTGAAGATGAGCCCCACGTCCTCGGACAGGAGGTTCGGGAGCGGCCCCGATCCTCACCAGCAACTCCAACAACACAACAACAACAACCAGAACAGGATCGGATTAAATCAAAACAAACCCAGGTTCCCCGGGCCTAACAACAACCAAGGCAACAACAACAACAACCACACGTTCGGGGTGAGTAACGTCACCAACGTCCAGCACCCCAGGACAACAGCGGGTGGTCAACAGCCGATGGGGATGTCTGCCGCCGGGCAGGGGCTCGGCGTCATGACGAACGCTAACATGGGCTGGGCTCCGGGCGCCAAGCAAGCCAACGTCGGACTCGGGAGTCCTGGACTGGGAGTCAGGAGGCTGCCGAACCCCCTGGACATGGCTGGCCACCACTACTCACACCGGCACATAGGCCCCCCCAACCAGGTGGCTCCAGACATTGTGATGCTCCCGCTCAACCCTGGTAGTAGAGGCCCTGCTCCTAGACCCCCCCAGCCCATGATGAACCATCTACCACCGTTACCCAACCTCAGCCAGGCCTCCCCTGAGCAGAGGGTACCGGCAGGAACGTTCGCAGCGCCGAGTCACAACCCCGGAACCTTCCAGAACAACCGGGCCAACCGCCTGACCTTTGACTTCCTGCAGGAGGGGGATAACACCGTCCCGGGGATAAACACGGACTCCGACTTCATCGACTCCCTGCTGAAGTCTGGCTCTGGGAACGACGACTGGATGAAAGATATAAACTTAGACGAGATTCTTGGCAGTCATTCTTGAGTTGGCGCGCTCCCGTCGGCGGTTGGTTGACTGCACATTCTGAGCGAACACCGTTCAGAGTTCATGGCAGTGGATGACAGTTATTTCTGGTCGTGAACTCATAAGGGATTTACATTTGTAAAGATATTATTATGTAATTTTTATAAACCCCAACAATATATTATTTGTTATCCAATTATATTGTACTGTTTTGTGTATTCATGTTGAAAAAAATACTCTGTCATGTTTTAGTACTTTCAAATGTTTGTTTGTTTCAAGGGTCGTTTGAGTGAGAGCCTGACTTCCTGTGACAGTTTCTACTAGACTGTAGTCTCGTCATAACGTCAGGTCAAAGGTCAAACCCAGTATACACTGTGAAGATTAATGTGCTGTCATATTGAACGTTTTGAGTTGTATCTTATTTACTAGCCACAAACACTTTACCAGTTTTACAATTAGATATTATTCCAAACGTTTCATCTGGACTAGTTTGGTACAAGCTAAATATAATAGCCCTTTTATTTTCCATTTAATATTTAATAATCTATTGGAAAAGTAACAAGACATTATAAATAATCTAATCAATAAAATGGTTTTGAATAAACTGTGGTCTCTGCTTTTTCAGTTGAAACCTGAATGATGTGTATTTAATATTTAAACAAGGAAATACAAGGACACATTTATATATATATATATATATATATATATATATATATATATATATATATATATATGTTACGGTACATGTGGGAAAACGGTATATGTGGGAAAACTAGGGTTAGGGTTAGGTGCTAGGGGGTTAGGGTTAGACATGCCAGCATGTACCAAGTCACCCTAGCACCTAACCCTAACCCTAGTTTTCCCACATGTACCGTTTTCCCACATATACCGTAACATATACACTGTATATTATATATATATATATATCTGCACCATTTTCTTTCAGGATCTTAAAGTAGACATGTTCCTCTGTACTTTGACTGTCCTCTGTACTCTAGTTGAACTTAGGGCATGTTTATATATATATACTTTAAATCTAAAAGCTTACCAATGCCTCATATACATAACATAGAAAAGGCGCAGATCTAAATTGTGGAAATCCACTGTTTTGCTGTCTGCAGGGATTAAGGCAGGGCTGCCAAGTCTCACGCAATCACCGTGAGACTCACGCATTTCAACCAGTTCTCACGCTCTCACGCCGCATCTCTATTTCTCACGGCGAGAAATATATATATAAAATTTTTTACGGGACTTTTATTTTTGAAATTCCTTAAAAGAAAGCTACCGGACATGAGTTTCGTGGCATCTTTCTGCACGCGCGTTAACTTGAGTCTGCAATCGAAGCGGCAGGCGAGCGCTGATGGAAGAACCTGTGTTCACATGAGCTGCAAGAACGTAGCAAGCAGGGTTGCCAGATTGGGCTACTTTTGGTCACACTGGACGGCAGCTTTTAGACCGGTTGGGCTGGACATTGTCAATTCCATCTGGCAACCGTGGTAGCAAAATATGTGCATACATTACAACATCGTATCTGGTAGCCTACTGGACTGGGTTGCACCAATATGGCGTAAGTCATTACTAAACTAAACCCCTAGTTGTTACTAGTTAGTTTCAAACTAGTTGTTTACTAATTTCGGTTGCACCACGCCAATCTTTTGCCAATCTTAGCTAGAAAATACTCAGTTTTGGTAACTGTTTTTTGTTTCTCTACTGTAACATAACCAGGTACATTAATAATAATAATAATTAATAATTACAATACAAATACAACAATTGGGGGTCCCTCCCAAAACATTTGGCTGCGCTGCGCGCGCACAAAATCACCCACCAAGCCCTCATTCTGACCCAGGAAAAACCCTGGTATGTACTGTATAACATGATAGCCATCTATGAGCAATGCACTGTATATAAGATGATGACCACGGGTCTTTCTGCTGCTGACCAAGGGGCTGAGTCCTGTTGATGGGGCCAATTTTTCTTTTAGAGTCTGTAGGCTACTGTATTTGTTTATTAAGATTTCATAAATATGATATATTGTCTGAATTTTTTTCTTGTTTTATAAAATGTTATTATTTATTATTTTCATTTCTTGTGCTGGTTTATTATGAACAACATGTAAAATTGCAGGAAACTAGCACAAATAATTGGGTGGGAGAGAGGGGCCGCCGCTGCCAAAATGTACACAGTTTTGGGTCGCTCCACCGCCAAAAAATCTCACTCCAAACTTTTGGTGAAACTTGGCAGCCCTGATTAAGGTCATGTTCTCACATGAAAGTCTGAATCATGACCAGCAGCAAGTGGATGAGTTCGCAACATTGTTGCATAAATTATTTCTCTGATTTGCGTTCTCACAACCCTTCATGTAAACAAAGTAACATACGCAATCGAAGCAACAGACGTGGTAGTTGATTCACTTGATTGGTCAGAAAAATTGAAAATTGCCCGTTTGTCCCGCTCTTATCCAGATCAACACGCTGTTTGTTGTTGTTTTCCTATGGACAGCCTCGATGCGTCGTTTCTAACCGGAGCGAAACCACCATTTTCAACCGGAGCATCCGTCGGCTGTTTGCTCCGGGAGCGACTTCGAATGCGCGTTCTCACAGCTCCAAACGACGCAGAGCAAAGCGAATTTTATCCTAAACTCCGATTCCAAGTGAAGCAAATGTTCTAGTGAGAACACACCCTAAAGCAAAAAAAATATCTCCTGACTGAAGTTTTTTCAGGCCAAGTCATATTGTTATTTTAACCTCCACTATATATTTGTATTTAATAGCGTTAGCGTGATTAGCGTTAGCGTTTTCAGCTGAGTTTGCATGACAGTGCTGCTCCAGAGGAGATTAATCACTATCAGGCTGAATCCAAACTCTGATTTGATTGCAATCTTGATTAGGCTTTATTCCTAGGCTATTTCAACTAGCTATTTCTAATGCTTGCTGCACATTCATACACTCCTATAGGCTAATTTGCTTGTGTGACGTTTATAGATGTAGCCTAGGCTAGATAGTTAGGCCTAATAACGTCGGCTTGTGTGCCTATTTGTGAGTTCCCGCACAGACGTGATGGAATACAGGTTCAAGTTTTTATTGACTACATAGGCTACACCAGGGGTCTCACAGAGATACTTTCAAAAACTAAAAGTGTCAGAGAGCTACTCATGTCTTCATTTATTCACACAACATATCAAAACACTCTTAAATTCATCATTAGCTCTGTTTCAAATGTCAATGTGTAAGCTCACTATCTTCACATCATAGACACATCTTCTTTATTCATTTATCAATGCATCACCTCCATTCACATATCAAAAGCTTATCATGTTATGGTCCACATGTGTATTGTAACCAGGGAGTAGCTAAAGGACTGTAGAATTTTAGGAAGGGCTGGTTATCTAACTAACTCTGAGCTAAATCGGCAGTGTAGGAGGATAGAGGCAGGGGGCGCCAGCAACCCTTTAGACTAGCATATCACAGTTATATATATATCATATATTATAATACAAGCTATAACTCAGTTAATCACACTATAAGACAATACTTAAACCCAATACTAGATTTGCTGTTAAACTAAACAATACAGACAACTAAACACACAGCAATGTATCAAATATAAACAAACACATTTATTTATACAAATTATATATACATCCCAATATACTCCCTCCCCGCCGGCCACACACACACTCACTCACTCACTCACACACAGTACCTGGCCTGAAAAGGCTTAGAGTCCCGGACTGAAAATGAGCGCGTTGAGGCCTGGTTGGAGCTCGTATGTGATTCGAGGAAGGCAGCAGATAAGGGGGGGGAGTGACGTTGCAATTTGAAGGGAAAGGGGCGTCTTCGTAGTAAACGACGAGGTGTGAATGGTTCAGGTCCGGTGGTCCACGGTCAGCTCCGGTGGTGTTAGCGGTCGGTCGCAATCCACCTCGGAGGCGACGGCTTTGTTTGGCTTTGGTCTCGCTATGCACCAACGTTAGCAGCCGGCGGCTAGCAAGGCTGGCTAACGGTGACACAGCTAAACTGGGCTAGCGCTGTTAACTCACTAAACTCCGAACTCCCGCGGTGATGCGGGTAGCTAGTGATTTACTATTAACAGTCGATGTTAAAGGCAGGTCTCCTAGACAGCATCACACAGTACACAGTAATGAGTTCACCTTGACGAGGCTGAATTCAGCTATGCTTGGTCGACTTTGTGACTGACAGGAGTAACTTCTCATTCATCTTCACTCTAACGCACAGACCACCTCCGTAGCTATAGATACCAACCGAACATACATCAAGTCACGTACGCCAATCAAAACCACGCCCACTAATCTGGCGCTTGCACAATACTGAACAAATCTAAGACAGAACTTATACAATTACAATAACAATACATACACCTTCATGAAAACGTACATGAATAGTATGGAAAATAATTAAGGAAATAACAGGGGCAAAATAGGGCTGATTTGGGGAAACTAACTGGCTCTAAATTGTGGGCCTTCATAACAGCCGCCCCATGAAACCCTCGGTTTCATTTAACTATGGAAGGCACACTGGCTAGGCTGCTCTAGCAGCGTGAGGTATGAGGTGATAGTGTCCTTTGTAATTTGAGGGAGCTCAATCAGGCGTGCCACCGGTCGGGTGTAAGTGCGACCACCAACGTCCACGATGGCCGTCCGCACCCTTCCATCCGGACCCGGCAGGACCTTGGTCACTCTGCCTGTCTGCCAGGCGGCGCGTGGAAGGGACTGGTCGATCACCAGTACCACGGCACCTTCGGACAAGTTGTCTCTCTCCCTCGTCCACTTCTGCCTGACTTGCAGGGTCGGCAGGTAGTGCAGTATGAACTGCCTCCAAAACTGGTCCGCGAGCACCTGGCTGTGCCTCCACCATCTTCTTCCGGTGAGCTCTGCAGGGTCGTAGACTACCTGAGGCAGTGCAGAGTCTCGCCGCCCCATCAGCAAGAAGTTGGGCGTAATGGGATCCAGATCTGCTACATCACTGGAGGTATAGCCTAGGGGCCGGGAGTTCAAGATGCCCTCAATCTCTGCTAGTACAGTCTCGAGCACCTCATCGGTAGGCACCTTCTGTCCGAGAATGGTACGTAGGACGTTCTTTACTGAGCGAATCTCCCGCTCCCAGGCTCCCCCGAAGTGTGGAGCATTTGGGGGGTTGAACTCAAACTTCACTTGCTGGGAGGCGAGTCTGTCACGGGCCTCCTCAGTCATCGCAGCGTAGCTCGCCCTCAGCTCGGCCTCACCACCGACGAAGTTGGTGCCTCTGTCCGACCGGAGGGTCTTAGGGGTCCCTCGCCTGGAGGTGAACCTCTTGAAGGACATGAGGAAGCTGTCGCTTGTGAGCTGGTGCAGAACTTCAAGGTGCATTGCTCTCGTCGTCAGGCACGTGTAGATGATGCCCCACCGCTTTTCGGAGGCTCGCCGGTTTCGGACTAGGAGTGGCCCGAAACAGTCGACCCCAGTAGAGTGGAACGGAGCCTGTCTCAGTCGCAGCCGGTCCTCGGGCAGATCGGACATCATGGGCTGCGGCGGCGTGGCTCGCCACCTCTGGCAGTCCGAGCAGGACCTTTGATATCTCCGTACCGCCTCCCGTCCATGGAGTATCCAGAATCTCCGTCGTACCTCCGCGAAGACACGCTCTCCACCCGCGTGCTGCACTTTGTCATCATGGTGCTTGATGACCAATCTGGTGACCTGATGCTTAGTGGGAAGCACGATGGGATGCTTCGTGTCTAGGTCTAGATCTTGAGCGCGGCGCAGTCTGCCACCCACGCGAATGAGAACACCGTCGAGCTCTGGAGCTAAGCCGCGGAGTCTACTGTCCGAGGGGATCGGCTTCCCTTTCTCGAGACACTCCAGCTCTCGGGAGAAGGCATCCTGTTGGGCACTCTGCAGCACCAGGAGCTCCGCCGCGGTGTAATCTTCGGCGCTGAGCGTAGTATCTAGGGGTAGACCGGCCTTGGAGCAGAACATCCTCTTCTGCAGCTCTTCGAGCGTCTCACACTCCTCTCCCGGAGTAGTCTCAGGGTCTACGACCTGGGTGGCTCCGCAGAACAACGTCTTACGCAGCTCTTTGTCCTCTCTGTCTTCTGCTAACGCCGGCGTGGCTGGCCACTCTGATTCCCGCTCCTGTAGGAAGTCTGGTCCCGTGTGATACAGGTGGGGCTCAGCCAGATCCTGGAGAGTTGCCCCTCTCGTGATGACGTCAGCAGGGTTCCTCTTGGTGTCTACATAACGCCAGCAGTTCACCTCAGTCAACTCCAGAATCTCTGCGACTCGGGTGCCCACGAACACTTTATACCGACATGAGCTGGACTTCAACCACTGGAGGACGGTAGTTGAGTCTGACCACATGGTGACGCTCATCAGAGGTAGCTGGAGCTCGTCGAGCAGGAACCTTCCCAGTTGCGCGCCGTTCAGGGCAGCACACAGCTCCAGTCTTGGGATGGACTGTTGCTTTTTCGGCGCCACTCGGGAACGTGCCAGGACAAACGAGACGTGGACTTCACCTCCAAGCTCTGCCGCTCTGACGTATGCCACGGACCCGTACGCCATCTCCGAGGCGTCGCAGAATACATGTAGCGTGATGACACTCCTCTCTAGGTCCGTGGAGGGAGGGAAGTAGCTCCGCTGCAGCTTGATGTGCTGGAGAGTGGGAAGTTCCTGCTCCCAGGCCTTCCACTTCTCTTCTAGGTGACGAGGCAGAGGATCGTCCCATCCTCGTTCTTGGGCCCACAGCTCCCGGACAAGCACCTTGGCCATCGTCGTGAAGGGAGCGATATATCCCAGTGGGTCGTACTGGCTCGCTAGAGTGCTGTATATCGTTCTCATCGTGACGCGTTGGGGCTTGGCAGGCTTATTGCGATAGCGTAGAGTGTCGGTCTGGAACTGCCAGATAAGTCCGAGCGTCATCTCCTGAGCATCATCTGGTGAGTGAGAGACCCAAGCCTCGCTGCTGGTCGAGGTGGCCTCCTCCGGGAGGTCTCTGATGACTTGCGGGTCGTTGCTGGCCCACTGGCAGATCTCAAATCCACCCTCCTGGAGATGAGCACGCAGGTCCTGGACTAGCTGGCGGGCTTCCGTGGCTGTCTTCGAACTGTGGAGGCAGTTGTCCACGTAAAAGCTCTTATGGACGGCGTCAAACACTCCAGGAGGTGCCGTCTCCTGCGCGGCGTGAGTCTGTAGCGCATAGGTGGCGCAACAGGGGCTGCAGGTTGTCCCGAAGGGTAGCACCTCCCACTGGTAGATAGAGGGGTCGGGGTCGCTCGGGTCCTCTCTCCAGAGAAACCTCATGAGTGGCTTGTCTTCCTCCAACATCCTGACCTGGTGAAACATTCGCTTAATGTCACCACTGACTGCGATCGGCTGCTGACGGAATCGCACCAGAACTCCCAAGAGGGCTGGGGTCAAGGTTGGACCAGGGAGAAGATAGTGGTTGAGGTTGAGCTTCCCCACCTGGTAGCTACAGTTGAAGACCACTCGGTTCTTCCCGTTGTGGTGAACATTGTGGTGCGGGAGGTACCAAGACTCGGCACTCTGGTTCGCCTCGGCTGGCTCAAGCTTCTTCACCAGACCGGACTCCGTCAGTTTCTTCATCTCCGTTCTGTAAGAAGCAGCAAGGACCTCGTCCTTCCTCATACGCTTCTCAGTGCTGGTCAGACACTGTAGGACGGTTCGAGGGGATACTCGAAACTCTGGCATGGGTTCTCTTCGGAGTAGTGGTGTGACGTATCTCTTCACGCCCTGGACTTCGATACGCACTGTCTTTGCTTTAAGGAGGTCTATGGCGTAGACGTCCTCCTTTGACCGTACGTAGAGCTTCTCATTCTTGTAGGGCGCAACGTCTAGCGTCCACAGCTTCTGGACGTTGTCTAGTAGCGCCGCATTCATGGAGTCCACACTGGTGTGAAGGCAGTTGATGGTCTGCACTTCTTCGGTTCGGACATGGAGGGATGACGTAGCTCTCCCGTCTCTATCTCTCCACTCGGTAGCGCCTTGGAGGGCCCACCCAAGCGCAGTCTTAACAGCCATCGGGCAGCCTCGTGGTCCTCTCAGCGGAGGACGGAGCGACACGATCAGTGCAGCGTTGTCCGAGCCGATGAGAAGGGTTGGCTCCGCTCCTTCTATCGGATGTAGGTCTACTCGCCGTAGGTGGGAATATCTTGCGCGTAATCTCTCCAGGGGGTAGTCGTAGCGGGAGAGCGCTAGCTGGTCTGCGGTGAAGACATTCTGAAGCCGATATCTGTCCGACGGCCGCCCCGCCGGGGAGATAGAGAAGTTGATTCTCGCTCCGGTGACCTCTTTAAGGTCGCGACGTATCGTGCGCAGAGTCAGCTTCTCCTCAGTCCCTTGGAGCCCCAACTGGCGCACTGCCTCCTGGAGAAGGATGGTCCGTTCCGACCCGTCGTCTAGAACGGCGTACGTGTCGTACACAGCGTTGTTGTGGTGAAGTCGGACCTTCACCACCTTCAGTAGGACCTTGGAGCCGCTGCTCTGGGTTGGGTCTAGATAGTAGACAGGTGTTTCCTCTTCCGGTGCGCTACCGGACCTAGGGCTTCTGGTGCCCTCCGTGGACCTGGCGAGGGAGACCTCGTGTAGGATGTTGAGGTGGACCTCCTCACAGCGGTTGCACTTTCTCCTCAAGGTGCAGTTCTTAGCCAGATGGTCGCGCCCACAGTTCCAGCACCTCTTGTTCTCCTCGAGCCACCTCTGCTTGGCCTCGGTACTCAGGTTGTTGAAGTCACTGCACTCATTGAACCAGTGCTCGCTGGTGCAGTACGGACATGGCGGTGGACCTCTCCGTCCCTTTTGAGGGGGTTGAGAGGAATCCTTTCCCTCAGGTCGGGCTTTCCTCTCTCTCCGAGGCTCCTCCTCCGTGTGCAGCACTCCTACTGGGCGTCCTCTGTTCGAGCTCGGCCTGTCCCAGCGGTCTCCCTTCTCCCTCTCCTTCTTCGGCTCAGCGTAACCCATGGCGTCTACGTTGGTGTCATGCACTTCCTCCAGTAGGAACTCCGCGAAGGCAGCCATGCTCAGACCCAACTTCCCGGGGTTACGAACGCGCTGCTGTCGCCGGAACCTCTCCTGCCGGAAGCGTGGGATCTTGCGGAGCAGCCGCTCTACGTTGGAGGTGCTGTTGATCTCGCTGGCGCCAGCTGGGCCCTGCGTCTTCAGCATTCCAACCAAGGTGTGCACGCGGAGCGCGAAGTCATCCAGCGCCCGTTCATCCTTGATGGGGGCCTGCTGTTCGAGGGCTTGCAGTTCAGCAAGGGCGTGGTTCCAGGGACGACCGTAGCGGGCATCCAAGTCGGCGAGCGCTCTGGTGTAAGGTGTCGGTGCGGAGGCATGGGCCAGAACCATGTTGTGGGCTCTGGGGTTCCTCACATGCTGAAGGAGAATCGCATATTTGTAGGACTCTGAGCAGGAGTCGTCCAAGAGCGTGTCTAGGCAGATGCGTAGTTCCACATACTGGCTCCTGTCCTCGTCCTTGAAGAAGGGGAACTTGGGTCCCTCCACCTGGGGAAACATCCTGTAGTGGATGATCGGGGCTGGAGTGACGGTCTGGGTGTCCGGCCTGCATGCCTTTTGGTTCACTGGAGGACCTAGGGGTGTGCTACGCTCTTGGGGAATGGCTCCCCTCCCGGGCAGCGACGCTGGCTCCCTCTGGGCCGCGTAGCGGTCGGGTCCCTGGTCCTCTTCCTTCAAGGTGGTCAGCTGGGCCTGTAGTTGGACAGTCATGGCGGGGGTCATGGAGCCATCGGCGGGGGGTTCAGGAGATGGCACTCGAGAGGGCCGTGCGGATGATGCTCTGGAGCTACGGGCCGACGGAGCTCTGCTGATGCACACGTCGCGCATGGTCTGCATCACTTCCTCCATCTTCTCCGCGTGCAGTTGCTCTCTCTCCATCTGGAGGCGGTCGCGCTCCATCTGGAGGCGTTCACGTTCTAGCGCCTCCTGGCGCTGCCTCTCCGCCGCGCGTTCCGCCCCCTCCATCTGGAGGCGCTCGCGCTCGAACTGGATGCGTTCCCTCTCTAACGCCTCCTGGCGCTGTCTCTCCGCCGCACGTTCCGCTCCTTCCATCTGGAGGCGTTCACGCTCGAACTGGAGGCGTTCCCGCTCTAACGCCATCTCGGCCTGTTGGCGCATACATTCTGACAGCGCGGCACTACTCCCTCTGGAGTGCATGCTATCCGCCCCAGAGGCAGAACTGCCCACGGAAACCCTGGACCGGGAGGAAGCCACTGAACGGCAGGAGCTAGGTCTCGAGCGCGCCGTACTGGGAGGCAGATCGTTAAGGCTGAGGCCCTCCCTCTTCCGCCCGCAGGCGCTGTCAGACCGGGCCTCTCCTTCCTGCTCTTCCGTTTCTACGGCAAAACCCTGCTGTTCTGCCATCTCATCCTCAGGCTGGTGCTCTTTGATGGCTGTCTCGGTGCTAGCCACCCGCGCGCCGGCGGACACCTCGGCCTCTCCGACCACTGTATCCCGTGGAGTGCGCTCCTCACTACCACTCAGTGAGCTTTCGAGCTCAAGCTCATACTCTTGTAACCTCTGAGGCAACCGCGGGACTCTCTGTGGTCGTAGCTCTGGCTCAGGGGGCGGAGAAGGGGGGGTAACTGTCTTGTCTGGTTGGCTGCGCTCAGCCATGCTATCACTACACAACCTATCCGGCTCGAAGGACCAATTGTAACCAGGGAGTAGCTAAAGGACTGTAGAATTTTAGGAAGGGCTGGTTATCTAACTAACTCTGAGCTAAATCGGCAGTGTAGGAGGATAGAGGCAGGGGGCGCCAGCAACCCTTTAGACTAGCATATCACAGTTATATATATATCATATATTATAATACAAGCTATAACTCAGTTAATCACACTATAAGACAATACTTAAACCCAATACTAGATTTGCTGTTAAACTAAACAATACAGACAACTAAACACACAGCAATGTATCAAATATAAACAAACACATTTATTTATACAAATTATATATACATCCCAATATACTCCCTCCCCGCCGGCCACACACACACTCACTCACTCACTCACACACAGTACCTGGCCTGAAAAGGCTTAGAGTCCCGGACTGAAAATGAGCGCGTTGAGGCCTGGTTGGAGCTCGTATGTGATTCGAGGAAGGCAGCAGATAAGGGGGGGGAGTGACGTTGCAATTTGAAGGGAAAGGGGCGTCTTCGTAGTAAACGACGAGGTGTGAATGGTTCAGGTCCGGTGGTCCACGGTCAGCTCCGGTGGTGTTAGCGGTCGGTCGCAATCCACCTCGGAGGCGACGGCTTTGTTTGGCTTTGGTCTCGCTATGCGCCAACGTTAGCAGCCGGCGGATAGCAAGGCTGGCTAACGGTGACACAGCTAAACTGGGCTAGCGCTGTTAACTCACTAAACTCCGAACTCCCGCGGTGATGCGGGTAGCTAGTGATTTACTATTAACAGTCGATGTTAAAGGCAGGTCTCCTAGACAGCATCACACAGTACACAGTAATGAGTTCACCTTGACGAGGCTGAATTCAGCTATGCTTGGTCGACTTTGTGACTGACAGGAGTAACTTCTCATTCATCTTCACTCTAACGCACAGACCACCTCCGTAGCTATAGATACCAACCGAACATACATCAAGTCACGTACGCCAATCAAAACCACGCCCACTAATCTGGCGCTTGCACAATACTGAACAAATCTAAGACAGAACTTATACAATTACAATAACAATACATACACCTTCATGAAAACGTACATGAATAGTATGGAAAATAATTAAGGAAATAACAGGGGCAAAATAGGGCTGATTTGGGGAAACTAACTGGCTCTAAATTGTGGGCCTTCATAACATGTATAATAAGTATATTTACATCAAAGTCAAAGACAATATCAAAAAAAAATGTTTTGTTTAGGCCTCGTTTTTTCTCCTTAAATGTATTTTCTGTATCCATATAGCAATGTATCACATCACCTCCATTCACATATCAAAAGCTTATCCTGTTATGGTCCACATGTGTGTAATAATATATAAGTGCATTCTTGCGTTTCAAGTCTTCAGCCAGAGTACATTAGTATTTTTTTAACTTATAACTATTAATGAACACAGAACTATATACTATTAATGAACACAGAACTATATACTATTATTGAACACAGAACTATATACTATTAATGAACACAGAACTATTCTTCTTTGTTCTTTGTGTGTGCATGTGTGTAATAAGTGTATTCACTCTTTCCTAATTCCTGCACTCAGTGAGATGACTGGCACTGCATGGAGTCTACAAGAGAGGGCTATGCTGGAGTGTATCCACTTAGGTTCACTCTTATAGAGAAGTATATACAAATAATAAAGTAAAAAAAAAAAAAAAAAAAAAATATATCATACTCCTATGTTTTACTTTATTATTGTTTCCCTTAGTATGATAATAATATATCATACTATACTATATCATATTAATACTAATTAATACCATACTATGTCATATTAAGGAAGAAAAATAATAAAGTGAAAACAAACAAAAAAAAGAGCATAGTATGATATATTATATTATTATTTTTTCTTTCACTTTATAATTGTTTTCCTTAGTGTTATGTTCGTAGTGTGTTTGTGTGTGTGTTCTGTTTGTTTCCTGTGTTTCTCCCAGGTGATTGTCCTTCCTCCTGCCTATCGCCATGGTGACGGCCTGATTGGGCACACCTGTGACACACATCTGTGCTCAATCCTCAATCAAGGTGGAGGTGGAGGATAAAAGCCTGGGAGAGACACTCAGATGGAGCCAGTGGGCCAGACGACAACTTGAGAGTTGTGTGTGTGCAGTTAAAACTTTAGTCTGTTACTATAGTCTGTTACTGTGGTCTGTTACTGTGGTCTGTTACAGTGTGTTCTGCTGTAGTATCTTTCTGTGTGTTTGGGTTAAAGTTCTAGTCTGTTACTGTGTGTTCTACTGTAGTTTGCTACGGTGTGTCCTACTATAGTATGTTTCTGTGTGTTTGTTACTAGTTAGCTTAAGCTACCACCATTAGTGTGCTGCTGTGTGTTGCTACGGTCTCTAGTGTGTGTGATTTTGACTCCTCCTTGTAGAGGGAGTGTGTTTGTTATTCTTGTGTTTTGAGTCACTTAATTAATTGAGTTAATTGGTTCACTCTTGTTTCATTGGTAACTGTTTATTACTTGGCTAGCTTTCTAAATGTTTCACTTTATTCTTTTTTTCCTTAGAATGATAATAATATATCATACTATAATTCTAGCAAAAAAAATATAAAAACATATTTTGTTTCCGTAGTATGATAGGGAAAGGGGTAAAGAGAAACCTAGGATATAAAGGGAAAACTAGGATAGAGAGACACTTAGGATATAAAGGGAAAACCTCGGATAGAGAGGGAAACCTAGGATAGAGAGGGAAACCTAGGATAGAGGGAAACCTAGGATATAGAGAGAGAAACCTAGGATATAGAGAGAAACCTAGGATATAAATGGAATATAATATTATATATTCTTGTCATTCTAAGGAAAAACTATAAAGTGAGAAAAAAAGAAAAAAAAGAACATACTATGTTACTACTATATATCCTAGGTTTCTCGCTCTATCTTAGGTTTCCCTTTATATCCTAGGTTTCCCTTTATATCCTAGGTTTCCCTTTATATCCTAGGTTTCTCTCTATATCCTAGGTTTCCCTTTATATCCTAGGTTTCTCTCTATATCCTAGGTTTCCCTTTATATCCTAGGTTTTCCAATATAATGTTAAATGTTATTTTCTTTGTTTTTTTTTCACTTTATTATTTGTGTTCCTTAGTATGATGATAATATATAATATTATACTATAGAATGTTAGAATGATCATATAATGATAAAAAATAATGAAGTGAAAAAAATGACAAAAAGAACATAGTATACTGATCTGTTGTGTAGGACTAGATGTTGATATCCCTCGATAGATACATACTTAAGGCACCGATGAGACTCTGTGGTGTTCAAATGAGCGATGGCATCCTTTGGGTTGTCAAGTGGGCGCCCTCCTTCATGAATGTTTCGCTGATAAGCCCACGACACCTCCAGAGGGTTCAGCAGTGAATCCCAGCGTCCCAGGTTCACTCCCTAGATGCGATCAGCTCATTTGAACGCCCGGGTCGAGTCCTTTCTCTTCATCCACAGCCACTGGCTCCCCTTTTCAGCAGCCCTGGAGAGGTCCTTGATTGCCTGCCGGTGGGCCTTCCCTCGCACTCCCATCTCCCTGAGTAGCCTGGATGTTGAGGTGGCTACGAACCCTCTGCAGCCTACTTCCACTGGGCGTACCTTCACTGTCCAGCCTTGTTGTTGGGCATCTGCTGCGAGTTCAGTGTACCTCAGCCTCTTCCGCTCGTAGGCCTCCTCCACTGCACCCTCCCAGGGCACAGTGAGCTCGATGATGTAAACGAGCTTGAGCGAGGCTGACCACAGCACAAGGTCTGGTCGCAGGTTGGTGGATGCGATCTCAGCTGGGAAGCAGAGTTTCTTGTCCAAGTCTGCCAGCAGCTTCCAGTCCCGTGCTCTGCCCAGCTACCCAGTGTCTGGTCTTATGGTGGTGAGGCTGGCTTGACCCTCGCCCTCCCGAACAAATGGTGCTGGCTGCCACCGGGATGACGGGGGAGGAAGGGCGTTCACACTTGTCCGTTGACTTTCCAGCACTGCTGCAAGACACTTTAGCACCTGGTCGTGCCGCCAGGTGTAACGGCCTTGGGTGAGGCTGGTCTTGCATCCCACTAAGATGTGCTTCAGTGTTGCTGGACTTTGACAGAGGGCACGTGGGGTCTTCGCCATACCACTGGCTTAGGTTTGCAGGAGAAGGCAGGACATCGTAGGCAGCCCTGATGGTGAAACTCGCCCTGAATGCCTCCATCTCCCACAGATCTTTCCAGGAGATGTTCCTCTTTTCCACTCCTTCCCATGCCATCCACTGCCCTTGCTTTGCCTGCGCCACAGCTTTTGCGCGCCTTCCTGCTTCCTCTTCCCGACGTACCTCTTGGACCACCAGCTTGCGTCTCTGAGATGGATTGGCCTTGCTCCAGGCCGGTGTACTAATCCCGAGGCCAAGACCACTCCTCCCCTCCGCCCACAATGTCCCTGTGTCTGAGTGCTGCCTTTGCCTGCTCAGTTGCAGCCAATGGGGTCCACTTCCTCCCAGTGGCCAGGATGGGGGCAGCTTGGGCTACAAATGGATCATTCGAATCCAGAAGCATCATCTCCAGTCTGACTTTGGCACACTTGTACTCCTCTGTCAGACTGGAAATGGGCAGGTGTAACATCCCTTTGCCGTAGAGCCCAGTGCTGCTGAGGCACCTGGGAAGGCCAAGCCACTTCCTTGCATATGAGTTGACCAGTCTCTCCAGCTTTTCCACCTTTGAGAGAGGAACTTCATAGAGGGTTAGTGGCCACAGGAGACGTGGAAGTAGTCCATACTGCATGCACCAGAGCTTCAGCTTGCCAGGAAGCAGGGTTCTGTCGATGTTCTCCAGGCCGCTGGCTACCTCCTTCCTGAGCTGTTCTACTTGCTCTTTATCTTTGAGGGAGGCATCATACCAACGACCTAGGCTCTTCACAGGCTTCTCGGAGACCGTTGGAATGGGTTCTTCGCCAATGTGGAAGCGGTGGTCTGACAGCTTCCCCTTGACAATGGAGATGCTTCTGGACTTGCTCGGCTTGATCTTCATGCGAGCCAACTCAATGTTTTCCTGGAGCTTTCTTAGTAGCCGTACTGTGCAAGCCTTGGTCGTGGTGAGTGTTGTGAGGTCATCCATGTAGGCTCTGATCGGCGGCAGCCTCAGCCCAGGTCTTATTCGCTGTCCGCCAACCACCCATCGAGAGGCCCGAATAATGACCTCCATGGCCAGGGTGAAGGCCAGCGGGGAGATGGTGCAGCCGGCCATGATTCCCACTTCCAGATGTTGCCATGCTGTGGTGTACTCTGCTGTGGTCACGCAGAGCTGGACTTCCTGGAAGTAGGCCTTGACAAGGGTTGTGAGAGCTGGTGGGATCCTGAAGTAGTCGAAGGCTGTCCACAGGAGGTTGTGAGGGACTGAGCCAAAGGCATTCGTGAGATCCAGGAACACCACGTGGAGATCCGTTCCCTCCTTCTTGGCGACCTGGATCTGATGCCAGATGACACTAGCATGTTCGACACACCCTGAGAAGCCTGAGATGCCTGCTTTCTGGATTGACGTGTCAATCAGGTTGTTTCTTTGCAGGTATCCTGCCAGCCTATGAGCGACCACGCTGAAGAAGATTTTTCCCTCGACATTTAGAAGGCTGATCTGTCGGAACTGTCCGATTTCTGTTGAGTCCTTTTCCTTGGGGATAAGGATCCCTCCGGCTCTCCGCCAGGACGTTGGTATCGCCTTCTTTTGCCACACAACTTTCATCAGCTTCCAGAGGAATCTCAGGACATCTGGTGCGTTTTTGTAGAGCCTGTATGGAACTCCGTTGGGACCTGGAGCTGACGCGGCCCTTGCTCTACGCACAGTGTTGTCTACTTCACTCCACCTGGGTGGACTGATATCTAGTTCGTGCTCTGGTGGATTGACTGGTGGCATGTCAGGTGGGAGCATGACCTCTTCCTGGTGTCGGTCATCTGTGCAGCCCTTTTTCAGATGTTCTTCCAGGTGGGCCTTTGCCACTGAGAGACTTCCGCTCTTCTCCTTTGTGAAGAGAGTCTTCACAAATTTGAAAGGATCTTTGTAGAAGCGTGATCTTGTTTGCTCCTTCCTTCTGCGCCTCTTCAGGAGGTTTTCAGCTCTCCTCAGTGTTGCAAGCCTGCTCTTAATCTCTTCCTGCAGCAGGTTTATTCCCTCCTTCTCCTCCTCTGTGGCCTTCCTCCATTGCTTCTTCAGCTGCCTTCTCTCCTTGACTAGTCGGTCTATTTCTGTCTGCCTTCTGGACTTGGTGGGAATTGACTGAGTAGATCGTTTGCATTCGACCACTCCGAACTGTTCCACTCCATAGGCATAGATGAGGTTGCCCATTCTCTCCAACTTCTTCATGGTGGTGCCTCTGATCCCTTCTAGGATGTTGCAGAGATCAGTGTTGACCTCCTTCCACAGCGTCTTGTTGCAGGACTTTGGCCACTTGACTAATGGCCTTCGCCCCTGGATCTTCTTCTCTGCAGGTGGTCGTGATGTGTTGGATTCAGGTTGCTCTCCTGTGCCTTGTTCTTCCTCCTCTGGGACAGGGGTGTTGATGTCCTGCAGACTGTGGTGTGTGTCCTGCTGCTGAACTTCAGTCGACTGACTCGGCCTGCTTCTCAAAAAGTAGCTGTCGATGCGACTTCCCTGTTGACCCTTCTTTAGGCACCCTTTCTTGCCCTAGTGTATCTTCAGGCCATGGGTGGAAGTAACCTTTGTCCAGCCACATACGCAGTTCTGGAGCGTGTGTCCTGCTGTTTTGTCTTAGAATGATAATAATATATCATATTATACTATAGAATGATAGAATAATCATATGATAAAAATGATAAAAACAAATTAGTGAAAAGAAATGAAAAAAAGAACATAGTATACTATATGTACTATACATAGTATACCCCCGTCCACCCCAGCAACTACATCGTAAAGTTTGCAGACGACACCACCGTGGTGGGATGTATCTCGGGGAGGGGACGAGGCGGCGTACAGGGATGAGGTAGAGCAACTGAGCAAGCTGTGCAAGGTTAACAACCTGCTGCTAAACAAGTCAAAGACCCAGGAATTCATCGTAGACTTCAGGAGGAAAAAGTCCGAGATCCAGCCCCTGCTCATCGACGGAGAGAGCGTGGAGAGAGTCTCAACCCTCCGATTCCTGGGACACAACATGCGGGATGACCTGGCCTGGAAGGACAACCCTAAAGGCACCATCAAGAGGGCACAACAGCGGCTATACACCCTGAGATGCCTCAGGAAACAACACAACAAGCAGGAGATACTGGTGGCCTTCTACCACGGCGCAGTGGAGAGCATCCTCACCTTCGGCATCTCCAACTGGTTCCACAGCTGCACAACAGCGGAGAGAAACGAGCTACAGAGAGTCGTGAGAACAGCACAGAAGATCACCGGCGCCCCCCTCCCCTCTCTGGAGGAGCTGTACAACACACGCTGTCTCAGGAGGGCCTCCAAGATCTCCAGGGACCCGACCCACCCTGGGCACGTACACTTTGTCAAGCTGCCCTCGAACAGGAGGTACAGGACCCCGGCCGCTAAGACAAACAGACTGAAGGACTGCTTCTACCACAGGGCCGTCAAGGCCCTGAACACAGAAAAGGCCTAAGTTCTGGGCCCAGGACAGTCCGGACGGATTGTATGGCAGCTAGTGCTGAGGCACAAACATGTACATTTTCAAGCCTGCAAACTGTGACACTTTAAAATAATGTGAAAAAATACTCTTTGTGCAATATGACAACCCTAGTTGACTATCTGTGCAGTATAGTACAGTGGATTGTGTACATAGCCTTTATTGATGTAAACCAGCTCCTTACCTTCTTGTGATTTTATGCATCTATGCTTTTTCTAAAATGTGTTTTCTTTTTCCTTTCCTAACACCAGGGGAGCCACCCCTCCTAAATTTCGTTGTTTGGTACCTGTACTGTAGCAATGACAAATAAAGTCCATTCCATTCCATGTTCTTTTTTCATTTTTTAAAACTCGTTTATTTTTTCCTTAGAATGATAATAATATATCATATTATACTATAGAATGTTAGAATGATCATAGAATGATAAAAAAAAATATAAAGTGAAAAAAAAGTATTCATGTAAGCTTCACAAAAAACTACTGACTATATTACATCATAATATATCATTATGTTCTTTTTTCATTTTTTAAAACTCATTTATTTTGTCCTTAGAATGATAATAATATATCATATTATACTATAGAATGTTAGAATGATCATAGAATGATAAAAAAAATATAAAGTGAAAAAAAGTATTCATGTAAGCTTCACAAAAAACTACTGACTATATTACATCATAATATATCATACTATACTAACATATATTTTATCTTCAAAAAGCTTACCAATGCCTCATATACATAACATAAGATAGGCGCACATCTAAGTTGTGGAAATCCACTGTGTTGCTGTCTGAGAGGGGCAACACTCCGTGTGTGTGTGTGTGTGTGCGCCTGTCAGTCGGCTACTATTCAAGACACTCCCAATGTGCATGCAGGATCTAATGCCTCTGTAATACAAATCATATAATCGTGAGATGATTATAAGTACAGTATCTTACCTGTATGGATGTAATGAAGATTATACCCAGTAAACAAAGAGTCCAAAAGACGTCCTCAGGAATGCCGGAATGTGGGTTCAGATGACGTCTTTCTAGGACATCCAGATGACGTCTTTAGGACGTCTTACGGACTACAGAAGGACTATCTGGACGTCCTAGAAAGACGTCACCTGAACCCACATTCCGGCTTCCCTGAGGACGTCTTTTGGACTCTTTGCTTACTGGGTAAACGGTAAATATAAATAGATAAGACATTTGATCAGAAGCAGAACACAGTAAGTATTACCACAAAGTATATACTTTATTTCAGGCCAATTTTAAAGTATTATATAAAGAGTATAGTGTAACAGAATTTATTTTCTAAAATACATGCACATACAGTATATCTATTACAAAATTAACAGATCATCGTTACTGAATATTTTGTGTGCATTTAGAAAGATCTAAATACCAATCTTTTAACTTGCGTGATTAGTACTACTGCTACAAAGACAGTCAACAGTTACTATATTCTGCCAATTACACACTAACTAAGCATAACATCACGCTCGTGACAAATACATCATTTAGTCCAAATTCTGGAGATGTGCATTACAAGCACTGTAGTGTACCACCATTTAAAATAAAATAAAAAAAAGATTTAAAATCACTTAACTTGTATTGTTCTCTTAAAACACTGGTTTCCCTATACAACAGTCGCCATCCGAACTATACTTGACGGCAGATAATCAATATCTAATGGAAATGTCTGAAACAGATCGTTTTCATGGTAACACAGTCTTTTTTTTTATTTTCTCTCTGATCTAAAAACATTTGTTCTGTAAAAGTTAAATCCTGCCACTTTTAGCATCTTGGCTATGTACATCAACGTGAGTATGTACTTTGTCACATAATTGCATCATCAAGATGTACTCATGTTAAAGACCCCTCTATGGTAGGCAGACCACCGTAGATGACTGAACTAGCGGATGAATGAATACCTTTAAATGTAGTCATCGTGTAAACACATCTATTAATAATGCACATATTCTGATAATAGAAGAATGTGTCTCTCCACCAGCAATCTGTAATGTTCTCTTGCTCCAGAAAATGTAAACAACACATGATAAAAAAAGAGCGCACTGGAAGAATCACGTACGTGTCTGTTCTACAACTCTGGGTTAGCCTCTCAGAACTACCATTATCTGGGAAAATGGCATTTCTTAGCAAGGACTATTCTGACACACACAAACCCTCCATAATGCTCTCATTAGCTTATACATTTTTGTAGACGGAGGTTGGTAAAAAAAATCATTTGCTTTGTTGCTCACAGAGGGAGATAAAAAAAATAATAATCAGTGAATGATTATAAAGAAATAAAAACTCTTTGGAATCTGCCGCGACAATTCCTGACTGAAATCATAGCTGATTGTGTTTGTCATGAGAAATTATACAGTCGTCCCCCTAACTCGCCATAAACAATCAAACCCTGACTAACTTCTAATCTACTCCTCTAATCCTCATTACATGTTCATCTAACCTGCTAAAACATGTCCTACCCATCATCTGTGAAAAAGCTCTGATTTCAGCACAGCACAGGCCTGGAAGACTAGTCTCTTTTATATAGTTGTCATGAGTTCTTATTGACCGAAGTGCATTTGTTTTCGTTGCAGTTTTACTTGTAATTGTTTTGGTTAATGACTTAGAATATCTTAACGTAATAAAGGAAGAATGCAAGCTGCGTGTTATCAATAAAGGCGCCCTTTAACTGAATTAATTAGTTTTTTCGGGACTTCCACGTCAGCTAATATCATCTGCTGCAGTGATGTGCTGAAAGGTGAACCTGTTAAAAAGTAATAAATTCACCTACAAAACAAGCTTAAGTAAAAAGCAAAAAAACAAAAACTATTTGATCTGTTATACATATGTAATAATCTATTTTTAAAAGATAAACCGACGATGAATCAGGCTTAAATAAGACTGAAACACAAACAAGCAAGGGTTCATACAAAAGAAAATCCCTAAATCCCATTATTATAATATGCTTTTTATAAAACTTTTACAGAAATATACTTTAGATAACTGAACATTAGTGTACGTAGAGGAGAGTGTGGTCTTCTTGGATATTGCTCGATGTTGCAATAACAGAAACTTGGTAATGCTTTGTTGTTTTTGCTCTTCTTTTCAAAAATACAACCGAAGGCACTTGATTTAACAAAGGTTTAACTTAGACTTGCTGGCACAGCCAAGCAGCAGAGAGTCCCCTCGGCCCCTACCTCCTACCTCACCCCCCCACACACCAACATGAGCTAACACGTCTGAACTGGGCCTCATGTTGCCCTAAAGGGTCGGTTACAGATCTTTCCACCACATCTATGGCTTCAACTTCACCAGCCAAAAACAGTTTTTTTTTTCTGTCACTATCACTGTTTCCACACAGCAGCGGCGGAGGGATACGTCGTAGCCTGCGATTCTGTCTCCGCTTGAGGTCGTAGCACCAACGTATCCCTCCACAGCTGCTGTGGAAAAAAAAAAGTTCCAGAAAAAGAAGTTCCACCACAATGTGATGGTTTGAACGTTGATGTCACTTCAAAGTAACGGTATTAAAAACCGAATTGGCTTCGATGGACTAAAGCTGCCGCTTTCTTATTAGTTGTATGTGTAATGTAGAGGTTGTTTGGGTGTTTTTTTGTAGACTGTACTTAGCATTGTAGTAGCATTGAGGAAAATGCCATTGGGTGAAGGCACTCCATATAAACGACAACACAGACAGATTACAAAATAGTACCCATCTTCCCAGCTGGTCAGTAGAACACATAGATAACGTTAAAAAGTCTCAAACCAACCCTTTCACTCCAAATTAGTATAGTTATTTTGTCACTTCAGATTTTTTGGGTTTCTCAGGCTCATTCAAAAATAAAAACATACAGATAGAAGAATAGTTAGCCAGATAACGATCTGTATAGCTAGCCAGATAACTATCTGTATAGCTAGCCAGATAACTATCTGTATAACTAGCCAGATAACTATCTGTAGAACTAGCCAGATGCAGGATAAAGCTGTGCTGCTTCACAATGTATATCCAGGAGATGAGACACCAGAGAGACTCCAGACGATAACTGATGATGATGATGATGAAGTCCGTTGTGAAGAGTGCATGCACCCGTCCAGTTCAGCCATGAGAGGGGGGGGCGGGGGTGGGGCTAGGGGAAGGAGGAGCAACCCCCCCTGCCCCCCCCCCCCCCCCCGGGGGTAAAAGACACCTTAGATGGAAAGGCCATGTGATGTGAAAGATTTGGGGACCCTTGAATAAACTGTCTGTTCACGGCCCAGCCTTGAAGACACAGACAAAAAAACAAAACAACAATATAGAGATATAAATGAGCAAAGGAACAGGTGACCAACTGCCACTTTTCAGCGTTTGGCTTGTGCGCCAAAAGCCGAGACAGAAAAAAGGTCAAAACAAGTCGAGAAAAGGAGAGAGGGAGGGGGGGGGTAGTTGAAATGTCTTGTACGAAACGTCTACTACACATCCTTCAGAGTCGACTAAAAGGCAGCAGTTCAGAGGTGTAGGAGAGTATAGGAGTGTCTGTCAGTTGTTTAGGTAACAACTCTTAACTCTTATAACCAGGTGAGGAAGCTCTCCTTGTCGATCTTGGTCGCCGCTAACACAGACTCCATGTCGTTGAGGATGTCGGAGCTCAGGGCCTCCTGGAGAGAAGGCATCAGCTCCTCGCTCTCCACCGCCATGCTCTCCCCCTCCAGGGTGCCCAGGTCCACGTCGGTGCCCGGGATGGCGTCCAGGTAGTCGGGGAAGCGGCTGGGCTGCGTGGCCATGGAGGCTGGGAGCGAGTCGCCTGAGGACAGAGAAATGTATAACGTCCACGATCAAGCTTTCTTCTTTAGAACGGTGGTTTAGATAGATGACAGTCAGTGACAAACCACACTAGCATTTTGTGAGGTAACACTAGAACAGCCGTGCCTATTTTACCTACTATAAGAGCCGCCTCTTTACAATGGGAAGCTGCTACTTACACACAACGACCACTAGTTAGCGCGTCATGTAAATTAGTGTTGTCACGATACCAATATTTTACCCTGCGATACTATACCAGCCCAAGTATCACGATACTGAGTAGTATCGCGATACCGCGGCACTTTTGTAACACTTTTTATTTTTATGAACATGCAATGTATTTATACAAGTTACAATAACTTAATGAGTGGTGCATGAATAACATGCATTTAATGCATTACACTGTAACTCTACAGGTAAGTAAAAGTACTGAAACCGATATTTTTGTGAATAACATGTTTATTAATAAGTAGTTTGAAACATCAAACAGACCAACTGGCCTTTTGCAAGAGTATAGCAAAGTAGGTGTGTGTGTATGTGTGTGTGTGTGTGTGTGTGTGTGTGTGTGTCTGTCTGTCTGTCTGTCTGTCTGTCTGTCTGTCTTTCTGTGTCTGTATGTCTGTCCGTCTGTGGGGTCTTTTTCACGAACTTGAAAAGTAAAAGCAAACACTGGCATGTCAAAAAAATAGAGGGCTACTTCCAAACTGTAGCTCAAGACTTAACTCAACTTAAGAAAACTCAGTGGTTTAAATTTTCTAGTTAATGCCCACTGAGCTCGCAGGAACCATAGGAACAACGTTTGAGGTTGCTAACCTGTTAGCCGACAAAGCTAACGCGATGGGTAGTCGCGAAAAAGGCTGCGTTCGTCAATTCGCTCTGGAAATCTGACCCGCACTCGCGGAACGCCTCTCGTCCAATCAAACGAATCGGTCGCTCTGTGACGTTGCACCCAGTGTGCGCTCCGGCGCTCTCGGAGCGAATTGACGAACGCAGCCGAAAGTGTTATGAGTTGCCCCGCTGGTACCGTGTTCAACACGGTAGCATAGTATTCCACGGTAGTACCGTTGTATAAAGCTTATGGTATAGTAGGCACCGTGACATTTTGGCACCGCGGTATATCGTTGGTACCGGTATATCGTGCAACACTAATGTAAATTAGCCTGCCTCCTACACAGAAAAACCTGCAAATGTAAGGATACTGGGTGGTAGAACGCACATATCTAGGAAAAAACATAAAAGGAGGGTCCTGAAATTTGACCGAGTGCAAAGATATGAAAAAAAAAAAAGTACTCATTTGATGGCTGTTCTAGTGTTAACAAGGACATAACATCATACAAAAAAAACTGTTCTCCCTGCTCACCTGTGTAATCTAGTCTGATCTGCTCACCTGTGTAATCTAGTCTAATCTGCTCACCTGTGTCCATCTCATCTCATCTAATCTGCTCACCTGTGTCCATCTCATCTCATCTAATCTGCTCACCTGTGTCCATCTCATCTCATCTGCTCACCTGCGTCCATCTCATCTCATCTAATGTGCTCACCTGTGTCCATCTCATCTCATCTGCTCACCTGTGTCCATCTCATCTCATCTCATCTCATCTGCTCACCTGTGTCCATCTCATCTCATCTGCTCACCTGTGTCCATCTCATCTCATCTCATCTGCTCACCTGTGTCCATCTCATCTCATCTCATCTGCTCACCTGTGTCCATCTCATCTCATCTCATCTGATCTGCTCACCTGTGTCCATCTCATCTCATCTAATCTGCTCACCTGTGTCCATCTCATCTCATCTAATCTGCTCACCTGTGTCCATCTCATCTCATCTAATCTGCTCACCTGTGTCCATCTCATCTCATCTAATCTGCTCACCTGTGTCCATCTCATCTCATCTGCTCACCTGTGTCCATCTCATCTCATCTAATCTGCTCACCTGTGTCCATCTCATCTAATCTGCTCACCTGTGTCCATCTCATCTCATCTGCTCACCTGTGTCCATCTCATCTCATCTGCTCACCTGTGTCCATCTCATCTCATCTGCTCACCTGTGTCCATCTCATCTAATCTACTCACCTGTGTCCATCTCATCTCATCTCATCTGCTCACCTGTGTCCATCTCATCTCATCTGATCTGCTCACCTGTGTCCATCTCATCTCATCTCATCTCATCTACTCACCTGTGTCCATCTCATCTCATCTCATCTGCTCACCTGTGTCCATCACATCTCATCTAATCTGCTCACCTGTGTCCATCTCATCTCATCTAATCTGCTCACCTGTGTCCATCTCGTCGACGCTGTTGAGGAAGTCGTCTGGAGTGCGAGGAACGCTGTAGCTGCTCATGCTCAGGCCGCTGTCGGTGCTCTCATCCCTGGAGTGGTACGTACCGCTGAGGGGGGCAACAGGGGTGTAGGTTAGGTTAGGATCACACACCAAGGCCTACTACATACAGGGTTCCTACAAGTTTCAACAAGTCAAACAAGACCTTTTTAGAGTTGTTTTTTTCCTCTTTGGATATAATTTTAGACCTATTCGCGACACCATATGGTAGCTTTTTGTCATCCTCGAGGTGATGAAATTAGGGATTTCACTGCCATACAGACAAAAAAGGAAGAGAATTGTCAATTTTTGGGTTCCAGCTTGATTCATTTCCGTGTGAATAGATGTGGTCGGACTGATTTCCTTGCAGGATCTCATTTTTAAGACCTAGCACCTAATTTTTACACCGAACAACTGAAATTTGAGACCTTTTTAGGCCTTATAAATTGGATGGCTGGATTTTCGACTTTAAGGCTTTTTAAGACCAGCGCGGGAACCCTGTACATAGAGTGGTATGTCCCACTGAGGAGACGACAGGGTTTCAGTTAGTTAAGGATTTCATAAAGGGTAAACTGACTGACTTATATAGCGCCTTATTTCAAAGTGCTTTACAACGGCCTCTTATTCACCCATTCAAACACACATTCACACACCAATGGCGGCCAAGCTACCATGCAAGGCAAATTGGGGTTCAGTGTCTTGCCCAAGGACACTTCGACATGTGGCCAGCCGGGGCTCAAACCGGCGATCAGCCGACCTTGCGATCATTAGACGGCGGCTCTACCTCCTGAGACACGGCCTCTACCTCCTGAGACACAGCCGCCCCATTTCACACACCAAGGCTTACATACAGCACACGCACAACAACAAACAGTAAAGACAGGTCCGATGTTACACTACAGTTAGAAAGGAAGTTGTTTTACTCGAGTGAATCGGGAGATTACATTTTCCATTTTTGAAACCAAGCTACGCTAAGCTTTAATCCAATTAATAACACAGAAACAGTTTAAAAAGCTACTGGGGCAAAAACAACAACAACAAAAAATACTTGATTATGCATAACAACAATGGGATTTTGGCATATCCATCCATCTTTACACTCCTTACACGCCTTCTCTGTCAGATACATCTTTACTCTCCAGGCAGTGAGACAATTTAGTGAGAGGTCCAAAATCACCAGATCTCTCAGACCACAATCCCCCAGAATCCCCTGCTCTTTCTCTCAGACCAGAATCCCCTGCTCTCATTCTCCCACAGGAGGACGTAACAAGGAGAGAACACACTGAGAGAGCTCTGACAAGCCTATACTAATTAGCAGAGAGAAATGTGTAGGCAAGAGTACGGCAATGGCAGCATGAATGAAACCATTGTGAGAGCGGCGGTGGAGAGGGGAGGGGAGGGGAGGGGGGAGGGGAGGGGAGGGGAGGCGGGGGGAGGGGAGGGGGAGGGGGAGGGGAGGGGAGGGGAGGCGGGGGGAGGGGAGGGGGAGGACTAGACTGGCTTGTCTACTGACTGGACCACATGTTCTCACGGGCTGCTTGCTATTCAGTTCGACCCAATCGCTACGCTAACAGTGTGGAACAGAGGCAATGCCGTTCAGGGAGCTGTACCCTGGACCTCCACAGGGGGGCGTGCTTCCAGTAGAACATTTACAGACATTTCCCTTGCCTTCACTTCGCCTCTGCAAAGCTGTTATCAGCTGTTACTAGTGTTTCATCTGTTTGGGGCGGCTGTTTTGTCGTTGGAAATGTGCTATATATATATATATATATAAACATTACTTACTTACTTACTTACTTTAAAACACTCTGATTCAGAGTCTCTGAATGTAGGAGTGTTTTAAAGAAGAAGAATTGGAAATTGTTTTAAAATGACAACAATAGCCACTGCACATATTCCATTACAAAGATGCTACTACTACTAAGCCTAAATATGATGTCTGTTTGTTTGTTTGTTTGTTTGTTTGTTTCTGGAAAAAGCTCAGAGTTCGAAAGAGTTCAGTGGGTTAACGACACCAGGCCTGGACAGTTCGCCCGCACCACCAGAGGGCAACGTAGAGCAGCCACTTCAAACAGCCTCCTGGCCTGAATGAATCATTACCATGTGAAGAGGGTTAAGCCCTGAGAGTTGCCTTTTGTTTACAAGTTGTGTAACTCAGGCAGCTCACACCGGGGCTTAAACTCCCTCCACCGCCAGGAACACACTCCCCTGACAGGACTAACAGTTAGCACCACTAGCTAAAGAAGAAACCCCCCCATAGCATGGAGAAGACTTCTCAATATCTTTACACAGACTGACTATGACATCACTAACCTGTAGCCTAGCCACCTCCATTATGATACAACAGTTAGTTCCGACCAAGTAATTTGATTGGACAAGAGGCATTCCATGAGTGCCGATATACAGTATAACAGCACTGGGACTTAACTATTATGTATCACTCCGCCGCACAGGTGTTCTATTAAATGACCGTTAATTAGACTACATGTTTGTGTTCAGGTTACTAGGTAACAGTCCAGTTGAAGTTCATTTGCGGAACTATTTTTTGTTGACGGAGCCAAAATAAATGATTAAATAAACAAACAAATCATAATCTGTTGTCCCTTATTACTGTTAACTAATAAATGGCGCTGTAGAACTGTTGTATGAAAGCAATATCACACTCGAGGTCGTGCTGTTATACTGAATATCAGCACTCCCTCTCGTGTGATATTGCTGAATTATTCCCTAATTAAGCTTTATTTCATTTAGCGGGATCGTTGAAACGTGCACATGTTCACCAGGTTCACCCTCTGCAGAGTCACTCCCCATCTTCCATCGGAGACTGAAGACCTCCATCTCTTCAGGTTACATCTTAACTGCTCCTCCTGAGACATTACTACCCCCAGCACTGCGTCTCCTAAGACACCTGCTTTTCCCCTTTACTGTGTCTCCTAAGACTTCTACTGCCCCTTTGCTCCAGTGTCTATTAGTGTCTATTAATTTAATTAAATAATAATAATAATAATATTTCTTTCTTTCTTTCTTCTTCTATCACGACGACTGCCAATGGCCCTGGGCCTGAGCTAGATTACTCTTCCTGCAACGACTGGTGGATTGATGATTCACTTCCTTAGTCAAATGTATCGATTGTAAGTCGCTTTGGAATAAGGCGGCCGCTAAATGACAAAAATGTAAACATTTTAAAATGTAGGTAAGAACTCACCTGTTGAGGAAGGGGTCTGAGCTGTTGGCGGTCATGGTCCGGGCATCCTGGGCCATGGGGGAGGAGACGGGGTTGGGGGTTCCCCCGTCCTGCTCCATGCTGGTGGGCAGCTGGTTCCTCAGCGCCAGCTCCTGAGGACACACAGAAGACCCACGTCAGCACACAGCGCTCTTCAGCCAGGCTCTGAGCTGACTGTGGCGTAGGAGGTAGAGCCGCCGTCTAATGATCGCAAGGTCGGCGGTTCAAACCCCCGGCTGGCCACATGTCGAGGTGTCCTTGGGCAAGACACTGAACCCCCAAATTGCTCCCAATGAGCGCCTTGCATGGTAGCTTGCCGCCATTGGTGTGTGAATGTGTGTGTGAATGTGTGTGTGAATGAGAGGCTGTTGTAAAGCACTTTGGAATAAGGCGCTAGATAAGTCAGTGTGTTTACCATTTACTAATACACTCTGAGGCAATGTGTTGATGAAAATATACCCCCCCGCCCCCGGTATCTCGTATTGAGGGGTGGACATTGTTGTTTAGTGTCAATGTTTGTCCCCAGCTTTAGTATCACCATAGAGCCAGAGAGATTGCCTAACCACAAAGAGGCATCTTAAACTGAGTAGAATATGTTTTTATTAAAAACATGACACCCTGGTGTTCTAGAAAAGCCTTCAGCGGTTGTGGTTAGAGAGAGAGTGGACACAATGTTCCCTTCAAAAATGATTTGCTTTCCATTTGCTCACATTTAAAAAAAAAAAAAAAAAACTCTTTATACTGTTTGTGTGTGAGCGAATATGAAATATGACACAAATGACTGCTGTAAAATCAGATAACCTTTTTATTTTTGGAGAATTTTCCCGAAAGGTGTCAACTGTCAACTGCCCATCCCTGCATCCCACACCCTCAAGTTAACAATCTGGTTTGACATTGAGGGAGGATTATGACAGACGTACCGTAAACATCCTGTCTTGTTTTATAGACTTCCTGTTTGATGACTGATGACAGAAAGCACTGGGCTGTCACCAGGCAGATGCGTATAGTACAATCTTTTCTGACGGCTCTATCACACACTTTTACAACGTGTTTATGGCTGGTATGAGCTAAGATCAAACTTAAACTGCAAACACAGCCTATAGTTTCATAACGTAGGGGATATCCTTCAATAAGCCATGACTGATACCATATCAATACCACCACAGATGACGTCACATCACAGGTTACTTGACTCTTGGCATACTTGGCATTTGAAGTCACCCTTGCCAAACAAAATGTGACACGTTCTAATGCTTCGGTCCTCATGTCGGGATCCGATGTAATGGTCTGACTTTTCTTTCGAAGAATTGTGAATACATTTGTGAATACAATCAACGACACGTCGCTAGTCATCTAACACAGCTTGTTTTGTGAGCCTGCTAACAATGTAAAGTAGTGTTCTAGTTAACTAGGTAGCAGTGGGGATTACTCACCCAATCCATCGCGTTGTTGCAGTGTTTTGGCTTGACTAGCGAGTTTGTGTACTAGTACTGTGATTCTCAACAACGTTGAAACGTAGTTCTGTGTTTCAAAAGAAAAGTCCTAACGTTTTGATTGGTTGCTGATGTGAGGACCAAAGCATTAGAAGTTAGAACTAGGGATGTCCCGATCCGATATTGATATCGGATATCGCTGCGATATTGGTCCTGAATGCTGGATCGCAGATCGCACCAGAAAAAAAATAGGCTGCGATCCGCGTGCGCGATCCGGCGTGTCACTCACGTGATGACAACAGTAGTAGTCAGTGGTCACGGGCATGAGAGTTGACTACCTGTGTGTAATGAGTCTCACAATGTCATGATGCTAGCTGGTGAAATCATAAACCATTTGCTTACGTAATTTTTCGGTTATTTACATAGTCTGAAACTACAGATGGTAAGCTTTCAAATGATGCGTCAGACATTGAAATCGGAAAAAAAATCAAGACGACACGAGTATTTGAATGTTTGTTTGTATCAATGTTTTGCTCAAGAATGGTGACTGCTAAAAACGCTGCTAGCGGCTAACGTTTCGTTCTAAAACGAAAGTATTGTAATGAACATTAATGAACAGGGTTGCTACACTATGTTTACAAGCCAGGTATCACTTACCGGTAGCCTCTCTGGCAACAGTGAATCCAACCCACAGATTCTAAGTATTTAGTGATCGTTAAACTGTCGTATATTATATCGAGTGGTACTTTAAAACTTCCAAGTTGCCTGTTATGAAAAAAACGAAAAGCAGATATTGTTGACACCCCTTCGATTCTGCGACTGGTTTCTGGTCTCACCAGCGGGCGTCTCTAGGCTACACTTTTAAAAATGGTGCTATAATTGATTTGCCATTTGTAAGAGAAGATAAATAGAATAAAAACATGAAGGCACTAAAACTAGAAATCTGACAGTAACTCATTTTTTTTCTACAATGCTGAATGCTGCAGTTTAAATTGTTTTAACTTTAAACCAGTTGGTCACTGAGTACTGCAGAGTACTGTTTTTGTTGCTTGAATAAAGGCTGGCAGTCTTTAATAGCCAACTGTTGTTGTGGACTATATACTGGGGAAGTATTTGTTATTATTCAGGAGTAAAACAATAAATACAAATATCGGATTGATATCGGTATCGGTAGTGAAAAAATGGGATCGGGACATCCCTAGTTAGAACGTGTCTCAAATGACCACCTGAGATCTGATGACCATTTTGTCTAATCAACGCTGGAGACATAGGTCAATTTAAAAGGTTAACTTGTTAAAAGGTCTTATTCTGGACTATCTAATTGCACATGCTTTGGCATATCATACCCTAACAATGTCTATTTAGTTCTGTTCTCTTACATGAGGACTTGTTGCATGAGAGTCAAACAGTATGTTTACATTCCTCAGGAGTGGACTGGAGGTGCCTTTCCCTCCCCCACCCCCATTTCCCTCCCTCCCCCACCCCCCTTTCTCTCCCTCCCCCACACCCTCTTTATCACTCACTCGCCTCCCTCACAGACATGCGCACACGCAGGCACTTCATCTGAGCTACACGTGTGCAGGCAGAGTGAATGACACGGCAAACACAGCCAGCAGAAACCCTCCTTCATAATCAGGAAGTGCTAAATGGTAAATGGACTGCACTTATATAGCGCCTTTTTTGCTGCTCCAAAGTGCTTTATAACGGCCTCTCATTCACCCATTCACACACACATTCACACACCAATGGCGGCAAGCTGCCATGCAAGGCGCCGGCCTGCTCACTGGGAGCAATTTTGGGGTTCAGTGTCTTGCCCAAGGACACTTCGACATGTGGCCAGTCGGGGCTCGAACGGCTGATCTGCCAACCTTGTGATCATTAGACGGCGACTTTACCTCCTGAGACACAGCCACCCCTCTGTGTGTTACTGAGGTGACAAGGCCCTGAACCAGCCATGACCAGGTCAGTTCATTTAATAGTAGCAAACAAATAAACAGAACAGCTACAGACATTAGTGCTGTCTATTCATTTGCGTTAATTTGAATGGGATTATTTTTTTTAACGGCCCTAAAGTAAAAATGAACTTTGACCCTTGGGAATTATTATTCTGTCCCATCCCTACTGCTCACCTGAGGCCATATATATATGTGTGTGTGTGTGTGTGTGTGTGTGTGTGTGTGTGTGTGTGTGTGTATATATATATGTGTGTGTGTGTGTTACCTGGGGCCTCTGGCGTAGCAGCTCCTGGTGTTTCAGCCGCAGCCTCTCCTTCTCCATCTGCAGCTGCTGCAACCGCATCTGGTTGTTGCCCCCCATCACCCCCCCCCCCTGGGGGCTGGTGGGCAGCGGTGGGCACCCCCCCTGCTTCCCTGGGGCACTCTGGGTAATGCGCTGTGGGTTCATGGCTACGAGGGAGAGAGAGAGAGAGGGAGGGAGAGAGAGGGGGGGAGAGAGAGAGAGGGGGAGGGAGAGAGAGAGAGGGAGGGAGGGAGGGAGGGAGGGAGAGAGAGAGAGGGAGAGGGAGAGAGAGAGAGAGAAAGAGAGAATTTCAGGTCAATATCAGTCAATATCTCACACACTAATCACCAAGTATTATAAACACACAGACACCAGAAAACGGAAAAACCGCCCAAAACTGCCATCACAGTAACATCCATACAACTGGTAGATTGTATGATAAGCATGTGGTCATAATATGGCTAAACAGTCTGAATACTTCAGAAGCTTGTCTGGTAGTGTTTTGTGTTACTTAGCGTGGAGCCAGTGAAGCAGGTTGTGTGAGGTGAAACTTCCCAACAAGTCTGCCTCGACACCTCGACACCTCAATCAACAGCTACTCCTGTAAGACCTGATCTATCCCCACTTCCTTCCCGAGACAGGCTCCGTCAGTAGAGTTCACTGTGTTACTCACGAGTGACACATCCACACTGCGAGAGACAACATCACAGATAATCCAATCATGACACCGACTCTCTTGCCTAACCGGATATCTTCTCCCCCAGCAGTTAACAGATGAATAGAATGTTTTAATTTAACCCTATTTGACCCAGTAAAACTTGAAAACCAAGAAACCGCTTTTGTGAGGGTGACCTGGCAAGAAGGCAGAGCAGGGAGGTGCAGCGTGTGTGTGTGTGTGTGTGTGTGTGTGTGTGTACATAAAATGTTACAAAGACATAAATACACATAAAAGACACGTGTTAGCGATGCATCTGATGTTTAAAAACAACTGCAGCTATGAAGAACAACAGAGTCCAGCGGTTAACACTAGAACAGCCGTGCCTTTTTTACCTACTAAAAGAGCCGCCTCTTTACAATGCTCAAGCTGCTACTTACACACAACGACCACTAATTAGCCGCTTGTAAATTAGCCTGCTTCCTACACAGAAAAACTGCAAAATAGCTTCATCCTAGCTTATCCTGATGTGATTTTGAAAATGTAAGAATACTGGGTTCATAGAACGCATCTATGAAAATTCTTGAAAGGAGGGTTCTGAAATTTGATCGAGAATAAAGATATAACAACATTTCTTTACTCACGTCATGGCTGTTCTAGTGTTAATGCCCTTTATACAACAGTTAGTTCCAACCAAGTAATTTGATTGGACAAGAGGCATTCCACGAGTGCCGATATACAGTATAACAGCACTGGGACTTTTAACTATATGCAGTGTTTCCTCTACATGCATTTATTGGTGGCGGGCCGCCATGAATGAATTTCCTCCGCCACCAATTGATTCAGTCCACAAAAAAAAATAAAAAATAAGTTCTCAAAAAAATAAAAATAATTCTGAACATTTTAGCGGATTAAAATATATCTGATCCTAGATCAGCGCTATAATGGATGTTGACTAAAAGTGCACCTAAATCCACACCCATCTCTCTCTAACCGCTGATCCAAAATCAGATTAATGACATTCAGTTGACGACGTGACACAAGGGCTCCTGATTGGTCTAAATGTGAACTGTGGTATTCTGTGTACAGGCCACCGTAGTGACATCAGGTCAGGTGGGCAGGTTAGGACGAGACAACAAGAGACCGGTATTGTAGAGCTTACAGAGCGAGTTAAAATAAAGACACTTACATTGATATACAGAAGGACTCACGTGTATGTTTAATAGAATAACACGACATGGTGTCAGAAGTCCTGTAAGTGAGTGTTAAGAGTTAGATCGGCCGACAAGTGTCATTTGAGCTCGTGACGGTGAGAAGGGAGAAGAAAAGATGGATGCTAATGCTAACGCGGCAGCAGCTGCAGTCCAGAGAACGGCGCCAGTTTCAAGTGCTACCACCACCAGCTACAACTACAGCTACAGCGGGAGAGCCATCAGCATCGGCTAGCTGTGTTGGTGTATCAGCAGACATTAGCAAGTCAAAAAACGATTCTTATGTGCCGTCACTTTAGCAACGACACAGTATTGTCAAAGGGAAAAGAAGGGGAGACGATTTTTTTATTGACAACGGAATTACATGCTGGAAAAACATGCAGCTAAAATTCAGGGAACATTTGGACAATAAGAGACACACGGGAGAAGTACGGGAAAACAGGGCTGATGTGGGTGTCATCAAAGGTAAGAGTTTGTTTTCTTTAACTCAGCTGATACTCAGCTGTTTACCGAATGCTCCATCTGACTGTGATTTTACTTCTGTAATGTGGTGGGTTGACATAATTCACGCATGGAACTATAGGTTGAGGTTATACTATGAAATGGTGCACAGAACAGAAGACCCAGAGCTACTGCTGTGACATAGTGGCCCGTCTCACAAAGACACAGGGGAGCTTACTGGGTAGTTTCTACAGTTATTGTGTGTGTGTGTGTGTGTGTGTGTGTGTGTGTGTGTGTGTGCACGCGCATGTGCGCTGTGTTATGTTATCTCCCTATCCATTAGAGAGGGAGACTAACAAAGACATTAGAGTGTTATTGGTATCTCATTTCATCAAATCTGATGATTTCATATATTGATCAACTACAGGTTGATCTTTGTGTGTGTGTATGTGACTGTCAGTCACAAGTTTAAATTCTGTATATTCATATATTTTTTTTGGGCCATCTTCTAGGTTTGGCTGAAATTAGGTCGTTGTTTTGAGCGCGCGTGCTGCGCGCGCGGTCAGGGCTATCCGCCACCAATGTAAAAATTCCTGGAGGAAACACTGATATGTATCACTCCGCCGTAACAGGTGTTCTACTAAATTACCGTTAATTAGACTACATTAACGGTCGTAAACCTATCCAATTATCTATCAGTGTCTTGGTTTCAAACTGTCCTGCGGCCTCTTACCCACGACCGAATCACAGCCGTGCTGATATTCAGTATGACAGCACTCCCTCTCCTGTGATATTGCTTAAGTAAACACTGTTTGTGTGTAACTACTGGTTACTGCATTCATATTCATCTACATAAGCTCAAAAACAACTTGACTAAACCCAAGGTGATTACCTCAAGCACTCAAAACAAAACAAAACCTGTAGTAGTAACACTAGGAAGATTCGCCTTAGCATGCGTGCGTGTGGACCCGCGCCCCTCCATAACTACTCTTCATTCCTCTTCATCTCCACTGGCTCCCCGCTGGTGGAATGAGCTTCCCACGGCTGTCAGAACTGCAGAGTCACTACCCATCTTCGGTCGGAGACTGAAGACCTCCATCTCTTCAGGTTACACCTTAACTGCTCCTCCTGAGACATCTACTGCCCCCCAGCACTTTGCCTCCTGAGACACCCGCTTTTCCCCTTTACTGTGTCCCCTATGACTTCTACTGCCCCCCTTGTACTGTTTCTCTGTTTCTCCAGTGTCTATGTCTATATACAGTATATATATATATATATATATATATATATATATATTTAAAAATCCTTCTATCACAGAGACTGCCAAAGGCCCCTGGCCTGAGCTAGATTACTCTTCCTGCTACGACTGGTGGATTGATGATTCACTTGCTTGGTCAAATGTACTGATTGTAAGTCGCTTTGGAATAAGGCGTCTGCTAAATGCCAAATATGTAAATGTAAAATGTGAGAGTGTGGCCAACCTAACGTTTGGTAAAAAAAAAGAAGCCAGCCAGTCATGGATGGATACAATACAATACGAAATAAATCACACATTTTTATCACCACCAGAGAGGAAAAAGAAAAAATGCGCTTGACCAACAAGGGGTGTTCCTATAATCAAACCAATGAGGGGTGTTGTTTACTTATGCGCTCGAGGCAGCAGAGAAAACAATGGCCCGCACTGGGACAGCTCATGTGGAGACGCTTTTCTCTATGGTGTGTCGTCGTCGTCGTCCCCTGCCGCCCCCCGAGCTGCAGCTCTGTGTTTACACGGCCTCTCTGCCCCCCCCCCACATCGACCCCCACCCCCACGGTCTCTATGCCGAATGAGGCACAGGGCTTCACTGCATCCTGGCTGCCCACCTCCCTCCTCTGACACTGCTACATCCAGCTACCCCCCACACTCTCCCCCACCCCCACCCAAACCCAAACCCACACCCCCCACTCCCACGGTCTCTAATGCTGAATGAGCCTCGGCCTCGACGACAGAGGCCCTGCATCCTGGCTCCCCACAGCCACCTACCCCTCCCCAACTCCCTCCCACCGCCACCTCCCCGTCCCCCACCCCCACCCCCACCCCCACCACACAAACGCCCTGGGAGCGAGTGTGTGTCTTATTCTGTCCTTATCTCTGTCAGATGCTGATAGGACACCTTTGTGACACCATCACCGCTAGGGTTGGGTACCGAAAACCGGTACCGGTATCGTACCGGTTACTTTACATTCGGTATCTACCGTACCGAATTGCAAAGGAGATTTCGGTACCTCATTTCGGTACTTTTCTATCTCGCCCCCTGGTGTCCGGTGTCATGCAACAGTCAACTGGTGACTCGTGACGTCACATCGCCTGTTAAATTTCCACTCAGTGCGTGTCGTGGTAGTGAGCTGAGCAGTTGTGTTACGAGTTAAGAAGAGTGAGTGAAAGCATATATACTAAATTATTATATTATCTGAATTGTATTATTATTATTATTATTATCATCATCATATTATCGAATTTCGCTAGCTAGCCTAGCTACGAGGTCACCGAGAATGCCGAAGGCCCTAATGAAGCGTTCTAAAGTGTGGATGCATTTCACCCGACTCGATGAAAACAACGCGAAGTGCTCAAAATGCTTAAAATCATTCGCGTGTAAAGCAGGGAACACATCTAACTTGATGAAACACCTGGCAACGCACGGGATACATTTAAGGGTAGAAGGGTGCACCGTGTTTGACAGCTTGCGCAACCCTTCGGCAAGCACCTCAAGCAGTCCCGGAGAGGGGGAGGGGGAGACCGCCATTCCCATTGAGGATGATGACAGCAGCATTTCCTCAGGTTAGTAATGTTTCCGTTTATTTCCGTTTATTTATTTAAAGAGGGGGACAGTGGACATTAATCAACAAGTCTGTTTCTAATCTTTCTGTCAATGTAAATGCACTAGAGTTAGCCTAAGCTAGTTTTCATCGGCAGTCCCAATGTAGCCTAACCGTTGATCGCAAATCCTGCGTTTATTAAGTAGGCTATTCGCTCTCTATTAAATTATTTCTTGTTTTGTTTTATTTAACCAGGAAAGGGGGGGGGGGATTGAGATTAAACACATCTTATTCAAGAGGGTCCTATCCAAGACAGGCAGCAGCAAATATTTAGCTACAGTAACATTATTTAACCTATGTTTATATTGTTGGCTCTCCAGCTACAGCATCAGAGACGCCATTCACCTTGGCAAAGAAGGCAACTTTGACCAAAGACAAGGTGGAGGAAATTCACAGGGCTGTTACCAGGTTTGTGGTCAAGGGACTGCATTCCTTTTCCACTGTGGAATCTCCCTGTTTCAGGTAAAGTGACGTGAAAACAATATTTGTTTACTTTATGTTTATAAATCTGTGCCATTAGACAATTATGTCAAAACAAAACAAAAGTCAAAATGACAATAAAAAAGTCAAGAGAGGTGTCGTATTTTGCCAGAGAAGGCAAATATGCTGACCTTTTTGCAAAAGAATTGCTGAGGTGGGAGTTTTATTTTTATTTATTTTAATTTGAGTGTATATTTCACTGTAATATTATATATATGTATATTGTGCCTCAGTCAGCAGGAGTTTTATTTTCATTTATTTTAATTTGAGTGTTGTGCCTCAGCAATAAAAAAGTGAAAAGCTGTTTAATGTTGTCGACCGTGTTATTATTATATATATATATACATGTCATTTAAAAAAATCAAAAGTACCGAATTAAGTACCGTTTCGGTACCGGTACCGTTTTTAAAGTATCGGTTAGGTACCGGTACCGGATAAAACCCAAACGATACCCAACCCTAATCACCGCACCGTCAGGGCACCATTAGCAGTTCCCAGGGCAGAAGAAGAGGTGCACTATGGGACATGTCAGTGACTGTGGACCTGCTGGGACGTGAGCATGGTTAGGTGGTTAAGGGGGGCGGGGGGGGGGTTAGGGGGTCCACTAAACATAACTGAGGGCCAGGATTAGGGTTAGGCACATCCAGGGAGGGAGACACCTCTGTGGATCAAGTCAGGAGTGAAGGTTCATGTCAGGGCCACAGCCACTGTGTCTGCGTGGAGGGAGGGAGGCCTTGGAGGGAGGGAGGGAGGCCTTGGAGTCAGGGTTGGGTTAGCTAGCTTACTAAAGCTAAGGGCGTGTCTGAAAGATCACACGTCTCAATAGTAAATCAATCGGCTGGCCATATGTTGAGGTGTCCTTGGGCAAGACACTGAACCCCAAATTGCCCCCAATGAGCGGGCCGGCGCCTTGCATGGTAGCTTGCCTACCTCGCCATTGGTGTGTGAATGTGTGTGTGAATGGGTGAATGAGAGGCCGTTGTAAAGCGCTTTGGATAAAGGCATAGCTATATAAGTCAGTCTGTTTACCATTCACCAAATCAAGGGAGTGGCACATCTCTAGAACAATCTCTGCTCAAGGGTTGCAGAGATGCGGGGTGGGTACTAGGAGATGATGGGTGGGGGGTGGGTACTAGGAGTACCTGGAGATAAGGTACAGGTTAAAGCTGTCTGCCTTTTGTCCTGCTCTCCTCTGCAACACCACAAGTCTGCAACAGAAGCCTTTATCAGAGAATCACTTTGGCAGTAAGTAAGTAATGTTTATGTATATCCAGATGATATTAACGACAAAAACAGCCGCCCAAAGTGCTTAACAGAAAACACTAGTAAAAGAGAAACAACAAGATAAAAATACACTGAAAAAACAAGGGGCAAGGTGCAGAAATAAAAAGTACAAAAAGTGTCGGGAGGCAGGCTCACCTCAGGTCAAAGGCCATGGAGAAAAGGTGTGTTTTAGCTAATGTTTTAAGAGCCTCGACGCAGGCAGCAGTTACACCAGAAGACCAGGTAGAGTTGGGAGGCAGCAGAGTTAGGGGCGGCTGTGGCATATACCGATCGCAAGGTCGGCAGATCGGCGGTTCGAACCCCGGCTGGCCACATGTCGAAGTGTCCTCGGGCAAGACACTGAACTCCAAATTGCTCCCAGTGAGCGGGCCGGCCGGCGCCTTGCATGGTAGCTTGCCTACCTCGCCATTGGTGTGTGAAGGAGAGGCCGTTGTAAAGCGCTTTGGAATAAGGCATAGCTATATAAGTCAGTCTGTTTACCATTTACCATTTGCCATAGTTACAGGAGATCAGGTAGAGTGGAGGGCGTGCCGACTGTGGGAAGTCGTCATATAAAATGACCAAGGCAGAGAATCTTTGAAGCCTGGGTAAATATTTGTCTGCTGTCGATTTAACAAGTTAAAATGGCTCTTAGCGTTGGTGTCGTTTTTACTGCCTGGAGATAAGCTAAGAGGAGAAGTCGAGACTGTGGCTCTGTCATTTCCTACAGCGACTAGGCCTTTCTACAGCCTTTATGAAGCCTTTCTTGGGGGAGTCCCACTCATATTTTTCTTTTTATTGACAGATACAGTAGAGATTTTGACAGGAAGGATGGATGGGTGAGAGAGAGAGAAGGGGTGACATGCAGGATATGTCCGCGGCCGGAATCGAACCGGGAACCCTGCGGTTACATGGTCGACGCTTAACCCGCTACGCCACCATACCCATATTAATATGTAAACATACAAATATATATACATATATATAAGCCTTTTGGGTTTTCTTGCCTCCTCCTGCACTGTTTATTTATCGTGTTCTCTGTCGACTGTGTACCTTCGAAATGTGTGCCAAATAAAATAAAACATAGACAATAAACACAAATGAATGCATTTGCCGTTCTCTCGAGTAGTCTATAGAAAGTTCTGGAACGTGCGCCTGTCAAACTGCCCTGCCGCTGCCTCACAACACCACTGGAAAAGATGAGTTCTCCTCCGTCACCAGACTGACGTCATCAGACACCCGCCAACAAGGTGCCAGCCCCTCTGCTAACGCGCTATAATAGCAGAGGCGAGAAAAAAACAACATCACATGACAGATAACGCAAGGTTGGAAAGAGTTTAGCTTTAGCATCGTGGCTGTTTATTCCTCGCTGTTCGCAAAAAGGGATGTGTGAAAAACAACATGAGCCCAGTATAACCTCGCAGGACAGCCCCCCGTCTGAACCCAGCCCCCCAGAACTCAGGCCTGTTCACTGCTCCTCCTCCTCCTCCTCCTCCTCCTCCTCCCCCCCGTTTGAACCCAGCCCCCCCAGCGCCCCAGCCCCTTCACTCCTCACCACCACCTCCTCCTCCTCCTCCTCGGATTTTAAAGGGGAACGCATGCTTATCCCATTGGCGTTTTTTTTTCTCTCCCTCTGTTCCTCCTCCCTTTCTCTTTTTCTCCCCCCCCCCCTCCTTTCGCCTTGCCTCTTCCCTGCCCCCCCCCACCTCCCTCCTCCTCCTCCCCTCCCCTCCCAACACTGGAGTTCTTTGACTGAAAAGGTCTGGAATAATTAAGAGCTAGACCGCAGAATAAGAGTCCTGGCACAGACTCAAGTCTGTCTGAGGCAGCAGAGAGAGGGAGAGAGGGAGAGGGAGAGAGAGAGGGAGAGAGAGAGGGAGAGAGAGAGGGAGAGAGGGAGCAGCGCCTTCCCCTCCGCTGGGCCTCACGCTCATGGGGAAATCCAGACGGCAACAGCCCCTCAGTTAAAGGCGCTCCGGCACTTTCTTTCCTCCTCAGAGCTCAAATTAGCTTCCTTTATCAAAGCAGCTGGCTTATTATCAGAGACCCAACATACGACAGGGGCTGTAGAGCTCTCAGAACCAGCAGAGCTCAAACCCGTAGACAAACAGAACTTCAGAAAATCAGGGGAGGGGGGAAAAGTTACTAAATCATTACTAAATCAGTTACTAAGTTACTAAATCAAATTAAAACCGACAAAATTACATAACATGGCCGCTAAAATCAGACGTTAAGTACAAAATGTAAAGAGGTCAAAGTGTACTGGGATACAGACACCAGGAGAGAGAGAACCTCTGAAAGGCACAAAAGCCTGTTGCTCATGTGGCACACAATGAGTTAACACTACTGCTCTCTCTCTCTCTCTCTCCCTCCCTTTCTCCCCCCTTTCATTACGTCTGTGATTCGGGGGCCCACCAGGCTTGTGCGTTCAAGACTTATAAATCTTCAAAGAGCTTCTTACCCCATCTGAGCTGCCTCCCACCCCTCCCTCCCCTCCCTCCCACCCCTCCCTCCCCTTCCCAGCCTGCCCCACTCCCTCCTTTTCTTACCACACCGAGCTTCTCAGCACCCCGCCCCGTTGCAGCTCCTCTCAGGAGCGGGGCCGGGAGGGGGCTGCCCGCGTTTACCCTCACAAAAAACTAGCTCTCTAAAGTGCTGTAGTAGTTTGGTAACAGTATTGCTAAAATTAAAACAAGATAACACGCCTGCCTGCGTGCTTGTTTACACACGTCGCCTGCCTTTGTGAACGATGGCTAGGAGCTTCCCTGGGGAACCGAGCTGCTCTCTGTAAATGAAGGGATGGCACCTCGAGCGTAAATGAATCAGAGTGACATAAGCAGGATTCTGGAACCTTCCTTCTTCTCGGTTAAGCCGTCCTGCTGGCACAGAGAGGGATTAGCTCATTTCCCATCGCACAGAGAAAACACTCACCCACCATGTACCTGTGTGCCGTGTCTGTCACCAGATCTCCCAATAACAACCCAAAACAGCACCATGGCAAACTGTGGAGAAACGAACCTACCAGCCTTACGGGATCAACAACCGACTTAGCTGTTAGCTAGAACTCTGAGATAGCTCAGAAGAAAAAAAAGTTGTGTTCAGTTGCTTGCTTGCTTTTTTTTTTTCTTTCCTTCGTTCCCAGACCGAGTAAAGCCGTGTCTAGCAGCAGGAACAGAGATGTTGAAATGTGGTTTTGGGATGTGGAGTAACGGCCCTGACGAGTCATTTCAGAACCATGTGGAGTAGTGAAATGATCTGTGAATCACATTTGGATTTCAAACTGAATTGTTCCTCCCAGAGACGGAGTGAACAACAGACTGGGTATGACCGTTTGGGTTTGTTTGAACCCTCCCTCTGTCATATGGCCTACAGACTACACTGCCACGACAAATGACACAATAGACGAGAGGATGGTAAAAAAAAAAAAAAGAGTATATATATATATATATAAATAAAAAGCTTTGTTTCTTTATCTAATCAAACGTCAAGGCTGTCATTTCACTGATGCACCAGCTGGAGGAGATGAGAACAAACTGTCGATCGGAGGAGATGAGGTGTGTAAGTGTGTGTGTGAGCGTGTGTGTGAGGTGTGTGTGTGTGTGTGTGTGTGTGTGTGCAGCTCACCGAAGCGGGGGTCCAGTCAAGGGTCAAGCCAGGAGGTGGTCTTGCGTGTGTGTGTGTGTGTGTGTGAGGTGTGTGAGTGCAGCTCACCGAAGCGGGGGTCCAGTCGAGGGTCGAGCCAGGAGGTGGTCTTGTTCTTGTGGTTGATGTAGTAGATCTCTCCCTCTGAGGTAATGGCCTGCTCCCAGCCGTCAGGGAGGGGGCCTGGGGGGGGGGGACAGGGAACGTAGCCTTTAATAACAACAATGGGCCTGATGGAGTGATGGTGGTAGAGTGATAGAGGGATGGCTGCCAAGAACAACAGAGAGAATAAAAAACCAAACTGTCAAATCCAGAAGCTCTAAAACACGTCAGACAGGATTAGTGGAGTTACAGCCTCAACCCAGCCTCACCTGTGGTACGTCAACGTTGTTGAGAATCACAACACAAACTTGCTAGTCAAGCCAAAACACTGCAACAACCCAATGGATTGGGTGAGTAATCCCCCACTGCTACCCAGTTAACTAGAACACTACTTAGTTAACTATAACTACATTGTTAGCAGTCTCACAAAACAAGCTGTGTTAGTTGACTAGCGATGTGTCGTTGATTTTCAACAACGCAGAAATGTATTCACATTTTTCGAAAGAAAAGTCTGATCCTTACATCAGTTCCGGATATGAGGACCAAAGCATTAGAACGTGTCACAAATGCTTCAATGGTCTTGGTTAATTTTAGATAAACGCCACTAACTTAGCACAGTAACATAAATGGTGTGACCAGCACTCGAGTTGAGGGGGTATGAGGGGGAATGGCATCCCCCCTGAAATAAAAACAGTCAAAATCATCCCCCTTCTAAAACTGCCATCCCCCCTTTCCTATCCTTATGTCATTTTATCAGTGAACGTGGTATTACTGCTATTCCAACATTTAGTTTGCGCATATTGAGTAAAATACTGTGGGCGAGGGGGGGAGCACGCACACATGCAATGACATTTTTACCACCAAGTCACTGACACTGAAGTCACTGACGCTGTGGGGATGCTAAAATTGTCCCCATATGATAAAATATATCCACCATCCCCCATGATTTTCTTTCAGGTCCCTAGGCATGGGCCTACTCTCCACCCCCCACAACAACCTACGGACCTTCGGGGGCAGAGCTTTCAGTGTGGCAGCTCCCACCCTCTGGAACTCTCTCCCCACAGCGATCCGCAATGCCCCCCCTACCCTGACACCTTTAATGCCCCTACCCTGGACACCTTTAATGCCCCTACCCTGGACACCTTTAATGCCCCTACCCTGGACACCTTTAATGCCCCTACCGGACACCTTTAATGCCCCTACCTGACACCTTTAATGCCCCTACCCTGACACCTTTAATGCCCCTACTTGACACCTTTAATGCCCCTACTTGACACCTTTAATGTCCCTACCCTGACACCTTTAATGCCCCTACCCTGGACACCTTTAATGCCCCTACCCTGGACACCTTTAATGCCCCTACCCTGGACATCTTTAATGCCCCTACCCTGACACCTTTAATGCCCCTACCTGACACCTTTAATGCCCCTACCCTGGACACCTTTAATGCCCCTACCTGACACCTTTAATGCCCCTACCTGACACCTTTAATGCCCCTACCCTGGACACCTTTAATGCCCCTACCCTGGACACGTTTAATCCCCCTACCCTGGACACCTTTAATGCCCCTACCCTGGACACCTTTAATGCCCCTACCCTGGACACCTTTAATGCCCCTACCTGACACCTTTAATGCCCCTACCCTGGACACCTTTAAATCAGCCCTCAAAACTCACCTGTTCTCTCTATTTCTTTGTTTTGTTTTTCTGTTCTGTCTATGAAATCTGTAAAGCGTCCTTGGGTCTAGCTATATAAATCCAAGATATTATTATTATGGGCGGCTGTGGCGCAGGAGGTAGAGTCGCCGTCTAATGATCACAAGGTTGATAGATCGGTGGTTCGAGCCCCGGCTGGCCACATGTCGAAGTGTCCTTGGGCAAGACACTGAACCCCAAAATTGCTCCCAGTGAGCGGGCCGGCCGGCGCCTTGCATGGTAGCTTGACCGCCATTGGTGTGTGAATGTGTGTGTGAATGTGTGAATGAGAGGCTGTTGTAAAGCGCTTTGGAGCAGCTTTGGAGCAGCAAAAAAAGCGCTATGTAAGTGCAGTCCATTTACCATTTACTAGTACTGTGTGTGACCAACTCACCACTGGCTGGGCTCATGATGTTCTGCTGCTGGACCGGTACTGGACTGGCTGGCGCCACCTGGTTCATCTGGAGCAGGGCCTTGCGGGGGTCCAGCCAGGTGGTGGACTGGTCCAGATGGCTGAGAGGAGACAGAACCAGAGAGGAAACCATCACTGAGAGTAACAATCAGGGTTCCTACAAGTTTCAACAAGTCAAATTTATTTTATATTATTTTTAGACCTTTTTTTTTAGACCTCTGAATATAATTTTGGACCTGTTTGCGACACCATGTGATAGCTTTTTGTCATCCTCGAGGTGATGAAATTAGGGATTTCACTGCCATACAGACAAAAAAGTCTGAAGGATAATTCATATAAAATAAATATTGGTTCCAGCTTGATTAATTTCCGCGTAAACAGATGTGGTCGGACTGATTTCCTTGCAGGACAAGCTAATCTCATTTTTAAGACCTATCACCAAATGTTTTAGACTTCAAGGCTTTTTAAGACCAGCGCGGGAACCCTGAATAATAATAATTATTATTCATTGTATTTATATAGCGCTTTCCCTATAAAACAGTGGTAGGTCACAAATGTGCTAATGATTCTTTATAGGTCCAACAAACACACCACACCTGGGGAGGTTGGAGTGAACTCTAGGCTGGGTTTGGCCAGAGCATGGAGGTCTGTAGGCCTAGTCTAGTTTCACACCCCCTCCCCCCCTGACATGCATACAGCCTCCCCTACCCCTAACCATCTCCCCCCCCCCCCTACCACCACCCCCCCCCTTCCCCCCTCCCCTTTCGCTAACTCTGTGTTCCATGTTATCTGTTGCTTTTGTTTCTGTGTTTTCCGTTTTTCCCATATTGTCAGCGTCTTTGAGCCTTGGAAAAGCATTATATAAATTTAATGAATTATTATTATTAGTCTGGTGAGATTCAGGCATCCCGTTTGAAACAGAGAAATGTACAGTACCACTCAAAGGCTTGGATAGACTTTCCCTTTCAATAGACCTATCGCTAAGCCACGCCCCATTTGAAAACTCAGACAAACAAACAACGCTTCACTGACAGTTGACTGACTGACCGACAGTGACTGAACGACATTCAATGACTTACAATGGTGGGAGTTAACATTTCTGATTTACCACAGCCAAGTAATAGATATGTTTTTTAAAGATGACAAGAATATTTAGTCTAGAAGCTTTTCACCATCAGATATTAGCGAGTTGTTTGTCCGAGTTTTCTGCCTGTAGTGACTTTTGCTGTGATATGATTGGACAATTTCTATTTTGGGGGCGTGGCTTAGCAATAGGTCTATTGAATAGGGAAGTGTGTCTAAACCTTTGACTGGTACTGTAGGAACGCCTCATGCCCTCTCTCTCACCTTACACACAACTTTCTGTAAATGATGGCTTGCCCAACAGGAAGTGAGACTAGATTACATTAGATTCAACTTTATTGTCATCGCAGAGTACTATTATATATATAAAGTATTATACAACGAAATGCAGTTTAGCATCCAACCAGAAGTGCAAATAGTGATATAAGGGCATGATATAAATAGAACAAGAATGGAAGTGATAGGTAACTATATGTAATATACAGCATGTGCAGAGGTAGTATTGTAAACATCAGAGTTGACATTAGAGTTGTCAAAAGTTAACTTTTGTCAGAGTTATGAAAGTTAACTATCAAACGTTAGGATCAGGATCACTGCAGCAGTGTTTCCTCTATATGCATTTATTCGTACGAATGAATTTTCTCCGCCACTAATTAATTCAGTTATTATGACCGGAGAACAGAAAAAATGCAGATTGAAGCTAGATTTAGGCCGCCTCCAGACCTACATTTCGTTACGATTTAGTGTGTAGTAAGTTACATAATGTTACAATGTTGCAATTAACCTCGTCGTTTGTGTTCGCACTGCAATCGAGACTGAATCGCTCTCAACAGGCGCGCGGCACAAGGCGACGCGCTTGCAAAACAGTTTTGTGATTGGTCCCTCTCCTCACTCTTAGCCCGTCGCCCGTCCCTTTAATCCCGTATCCTAATCGAAAATGCAACATCAGCGAAGACTGTGGGTTATTGCATTTACTGCTGTTCTCTGGTTCATGTTCTTATACCAGTGCTCAGTATAGAGTATTTTAGATGAACATTCGTAATATAGTCTGATGTTCATGGTCAACTAAATCAGCCTATTTTGTGAAACAAATAATGTTCCCGCTAATGGGCTAACCGAGCAGCCTCGCACCTAACGCTAGCTTCGAACTATTCATAGCAATATGCGCGGGGCAAAAATAATCTATTGCCTCTAAAATCATCACGAACAGAACGGCGGAGGTACGGGTAAACAGGGCTCATGTTCTGTCATCAAAGGTAAGAGTTTGTTTTCTTTAACTCAGCTGATGCATTACCTTGTTGTTGGTTGTTTACCGAATGCTCCATCTGACTGTCACACTGTGATTTTACTTGTGTAAACAGTAACGTTAGCCGGTTTTGTGCGTGTACTCTCATTTAGGCCTACTTCGTATTGATGAGCTGATGATCTTTCATTGTGTGTGTGTGTATGTATGTATGTATGTATGTATGTATGTATGTGACTGTCAGTCACAAGTTTATATTCTACGGATGTTGTTCAGTGCTGTATGCGCGTTCCCGGTTCCATATGTAGTCTACTCTACTCTTGTGTACTTCTTATTCGATGAGCTGATGATCTTTCTGTGTGTGTGTGTGTCATGCGCGTTCTGCATGTTCCTCTGCAGCTGTCGGATATCTTGGTATTTGATCACCTTCTATATAAAATCACCTGCTCGGCTTTAATGACTTAACCGCTATTTTAAAAAATATATGTTTTGCCACCCTCTAGTTTTTGGTGAAATTACGTCTTTGTTTTGAGCGTCAGTGCGCATTTTATGCGCGTGCACGAGGGAAAAAATGTGCACGCGCTTCGCGCGCATAAACTCACCACACCGCCGCTAATGTGGAAAATCCTAGAGGAAACACTGCTGCAGAGAACATACATTTTAAATAAAAACATCTCAACAGTCCTGGAAACACTCATGCGTTGATCCCTCTGTATGCACAATGCATTTACTCAAAATCCATCTTTAAAACTGTGTGAATCCAGCCGCCACCCCACAGCAATACACTGGAATCAAATCGTCGGAAATAAAAATTAAAAATAAAAATAAAAAAACAGTTTTAACTCAAACATTCTGTAAACTTAAAACACTCTTTAAAAAAAAAGGGCTGAATGGTTGCAACATCACCATTGTGATTCCAGACCCCAGTCGCCCCTCCATCTATTAGGGGCAGGCCTAACCCTTTTGCCAGGGGGAATGGGGTTGCCACATTGTGTTGTGCGTACTGTGAAGGCATTGATAATTAGTGCTTTGTTGGTACTTGTTGCTTGATGAAGATGGAAAGCTAATACAGGAAGCCCTTCTCCTGCGAGCAGGGTCCTCTCTATTCAGGCAGGGTCAGTCCTAGGACTCAACGCAGGGGGGGTCTTTTTTTTCCTGGAAGCGTTTCTGACACGGTGGAGTGTCAGGGTCTTCAACAATCTGGCGCCACGTTTACAAAGGCTTCACCTGCTCCACAAAGGCTCAGACTGACTGAGCTACGACCCAAAACCCCTTTATTCTCTTTTACTATCCCTTTTAAAAAAAGAAAAACACTCCTTCTTTTATGGAAATGGCTCAAGGATGGTCAAGAAACTTCATTATTGCAAGGCTGGATCTCTAACATAACCAAACAAACTTTGTGATCTTAGAATTATAAGGTTCGATCTCCGTTTAGGGCAGTTCAGAGATATTGAGCGTCAAAGTGTTTACATTCCATTATGTTTTGTGAGATGGAACCTTTGTATTTTATTAATTACTAACTCAAAAATGGAAACATTTAAAAAATAACACCACACAGGCATTAATAAACACCTAATGGATCAGATTATGTAAAAAACTCTTAACCTTATAATTCTAACCTCACGAGAAATAAGCAAGGTTATCATTGTTCAGCTTACCATCTGTGGAATTTAATTCTCAGTCCGTCATAACAGGAAAGCACCTCTAAGACGACGGCACCTTATTTACTTTTTAAATTAAACTAAAACCCTTGGAAATGTATCGTCAAATAAGCACTCCGAGCTCCAGTGACTTTCCGGCATACCTCAAATACGTGTCCTACCTTCAAATAAACGCAACGCTATTCGGTTGTTAAGTCTGACGTCAACGCGTGACGTTTGGCAATTTCTGGGTCCAAATAAAAAAACTTCCCCGCACCAGAGTACTAAAGCGATAGAATGACAGTTCAATCGTTTTTTAGACTCGGGTCTATTCATACAAGGGACACGGCACTTTCCCGTTTTCCCCATATTGTCAGCGTCTTTGAGCCTCAGAAAAGCGCCCCTCTACCAAGGAAGCTAGCTCTAACAGGGAAGCTAGCTCTAACAGGGAAGCTAGCTCTAACAGGGAAGCTAGCTCTACCAGGGAAGCTAGCTCTCTCTGAGGTAATCCTGCCTGTCTGTCTGCTCTCTGTCACAGGCCCAGAGAGAGAGAGAGAGAGAGGCTGTGCTGACTCAGCACTTCTCCTCACACACAAAGCCACCAATTTTCAAGCCCCCTCTTGTTTATGCTTTACTGATCAAAGGAGCTGCCAAACTCCCCCCCCCCCACCCCTAACCCCCCTCGCCCCCCACCCAGCCTTCACACACACACACACACACACACACAGCCACACACAGCCACACACACACACACACACACACACACACACACACACACACACACACACACACACACACACACACACACACAGAAATAGTTCCAGCTCAGCTCAGATGAGAGGGGCCCCTAAAGAAGGGTCACAGTGGGGCGGGGGAGGGACAACTAAAAGGGAAAAAAGAAGAGAGAAAAAAGGGGGAAAGAGAAAAAAAAGAGAGGAGGGGGAAAAAAAAAACTATGGAAGCAATTCCCTTTAAAACGTCATTGGCTGCATGAGTTGCTGTAGCCCTGTTACACTTAATAAGCACCCTCCTCCTCCTCCTTCCTCCTTCCTCTCTCCTCCTCCTCCTCCTCCCTCCCTGCTCTGGAAACTATGACATGTTTAATAGAGGGGAGAAGAAGAGGACTAGGAAATGGAGAGTTTATCATAAAAAGACGACAGACTTCTAAAGTCCTAGATTTGCAAACGCAGAGCGACGTTGTTTTATTGGAGTGAGAAAGAGAGAGACAGAGAGAGAGAGACACAGAGACAGAGAGAGAGACAGAGGGAGAGAGAGACACACACAGAGACAGAGAGAGACAGAGACAGAAAGAGAGAGACAGAGCGCAGGACTGCTGAGGTACATTTCCTGATGGACTCCACCACCCAGTAAACACGCAGCCAATCAAAACGTTTCCTGGCAACTATTCGATGACTAAAGATGTTACCATACACCAGCACACCCCCCCCCACGCCCCCCTCCCACCCCAACTCAATAAAAAACAACAATGCAGTTGTTAAACCATGCTTGACGTCAAAGTCAAAGAGCCGGGACGCCAGAATTTTTTAAAGAATTGACCCGTGTTACTGAAAGCTTCACATCTCCAGGAGAGCACCCACACAGTGTCCCACAATGCACAGGGAACGATAGCCTCGTTATAGCCTGTGTGTGAACGCATTCAGGGAACTGGTCAATGAGTTACCAGGGTCTAGTCATTTATCAATAGGCTTTAACACACAAGATTTAACACCAGTCAGTCACACAAAGAATGTAATTACAAAAACATCAACAACCACCCTATATGGCTGAGGTATACAGTACTTCCTGTAGAAACATTACCAACGTCATGGTAACTGTTTCGGTTGGAGGAAGCCACCAGCTGTGAGGCGTTACTGAGGGCTAGGCTAGGCTACACGGCGCAGGGTTTAGCTGAAACGGCGCTGATCTGATACCGTTTGCGCCTCATGGTCACTCTCGATTTCGAGAGCTGAGATCGGCGAAGATACGACAACTGTGAGGGTGTTTCTCTGTGTACCACATGTACAAAAGAAGAGATTTGGTGAGGCTGCATTCTCATTTTATGCACCCAGATTGTGGAATGCACTGCCAGTTTACATTAGCGATGCAACCTCAGCACATTATGTTCAAGTCAAGAGACAGAGAGAGGTCTATGGGGGTGGGGGGGACAGAGAGAGGGCTCGATGGGGGTGGGGGGGACAGAGAGAGGGCTCTGGGGGTGGGGGGGACAGAGAGAGGGCTCTATGGGGGTGGGGGGGGCAGAGAGAGGGCTCTGGGGGTGGGGGGGGGGCAGAGAGAGGGCTCTGGGGGTGGGGGGGGGGGGCAGAGAGAGGGCTCTGGGGGCACTTGACATCTCCCCTGTGATTGATGGGCTAATTATCATGCGGGTGTTTATTGTGCCGGTGTTATTTATATGTTATTTATAACGTCACATGGGGGACGCAGGCCTGGCTCTGGGCTCCTCACACCACGGCTCAACCTGACTGACCAGAATAGATGTGGCACACACACACGCACACGCACACGCACGCACACTACACACACAAAGACAGACACACACAAATAGACACACAGACACAGAGAGACAGAGACACACAGACACACAGACACAGACAGACACACACACACACACAGACACATGGGCACTACACACAGACACAGACACAGACACACAGACACAGACACAGACACACAGACACACAGACACACAGACACACAGACACACAGACGCACACACGGGCACTACACACAGACAGGACTGCACATAATAGATGTGGCACACACATGTGGCAGACACACACACACACACACACGCTACACACACGCACACACACACACGCTACACACACAGCGTCTGTGTAAGCAATGTTTACTTACTTACTGTGGGGCTGAACTCAGTGAACTCTCCTCACTGTTTATGTGTTGTCATTAACTAATGCGCTTTTAGTAAAGTCACCTTTATAATAACGCTATATAATAATATTTACTAGATACATCGAGTAAATGAAAAAGTACATTACAGTAAATACTGTAATGATAGCTAAGACAAATGTAGCGTTGAGTAGGTCTGCATCGTAACACTAATAATAATAATAATAATAATAATAATAATAATAATAATAATAATAATAATAACTTTTATTTGTATAGCGCTTTTCCTGCAAACGTTGCAGCTCAAAGTGCTTTAATCATTATATAATCTTAATTTAATTATTTAGTCATTTAAAGGCAATATTAAAAAGATGGGTTTTTAGTCTTGACTTGAACATATTTGCTGAGGTTGCATCCCTAATGTAAACTGGCAGTAGGGGTGTAACGGATCACGGATAATCCGTGATCCGTTCGGATCGCCCTCCACGGTTCGGAACGCATGTGTACCGCGGATCAATAGCAATTTTTTTTCTCTTTTTTTTTTTTTTCTTTCCTAACACCAGGGAAGCCACCCCTCCTAAATTTCGTTGTTTGGTACCTGTACTGTAGCAATGACAATAAAGACCATTCATTCATTCAAATGTAACCGGTAGAAAAACAATCATGTGCGCTTTATTCTCACTCTCTGCATGTGTACTGAGTTGACAACAACATTCATTCACTCATCTCTGTCCCAATTATATCACGTCATATCACCCGCTAAGCAGCCTGGGTGATTGTGTAAACACACAAAAAAAGTACTCTGTTACTTTGCAGCAGTGATGTTATATATATGTTGTTATATATATATGTTGTTATATATAGATGTTATATATATATGTGATATATATATATATCAGTTTTGACATCTTGAATGTTGTTTTTTTGTTTCACACATTAAAAGTGGTGTTTTTACAGAATTCAAGGAAAATGTTGTTTTTATTAAAAAAAATATATGTTTTGTGTTGATCCGAAAAATGATCCGATCCGTGACTCAAAATCCGTGACACGATCCGATCCGTGAGTTAGGTGATCCGTTACACCACTAACTGGCAGTGAGACACAATCTGGGTGCATAAAATGAGAATGCAGCCTCACCAAACCTCTTCTTTTGTACATGTGCTACACAGAGAAAACCAGCGTCAGAAGACCTGAGAGCTCTATTGGGCTGATATGCTAGCAGAAGACCTGAGAGCTCTATTGGGCTGATATGCTAGCAGAAGACCTGAGAGCTCTATTGGGCTGCTATGCTAGCAGAAGACCTGAGAGCTCTATTGGGCTGATATGCTAGCAGAAGACCTGAGAGCTCTATTGGGCTGATATGCTAGCAGAAGACCTGAGAGCTCTATTGGGCTGATATGCTAGCAGAAGACCTGAGAGCTCTATTGGGCTGATATGCTAGCATGTGTCTTAATGAGGTGTTGAACTGTGCAGCCGTATCATGAACAAGATAAGAGCATTTCTGAGATCAGAATAAGCACTGTGAAGA
>NC_137674.1:85978439-86093439 GCF_963989245.1 Nansenia antarctica
GCTCAGTTTGTCTATTTTTGGACGGCGGCTCACATGAGTCCCCCCCCCCCCCCCACAGGCCTGTTGTCTGAATAAAGCCCACTGTTCCTCTGCCTCGTCGGCGACAAAGGCAGGGAGGGAGGGAGGGAGGGAGGGCAGGAGTAGGGGTGGGACGATTAGAAAATGTCATGTCACGATTATCGTGGGCAAAATAATCGCGATCCACGATATTATCGCGAGAATTTAAAAAAAAAAAAAAAAAAAAAACTTTTTTTTTTGAATGCCAATAAAACACACTGTAATCACTTTAACTTAGATTTTGTTGTATTTTTATTGAATCATGTTAATAACATTAACATCATTTTAAAAACATCTTGACAAAAATAAAAATCTTTAATAAAATCTTAAATAAGGTAATGATAAATTATAAGGTATCACTGCATAAATAAAGGAAAAAAATACTGTCAAACAAAACTTGAACACTGACACTTTTCTGTCATCAAACTGAGTGCTAGCCTTGTGGCTTAGAGACTTGAAAGCTTCAAGATAGGTTAAAGTGCAAAAATGTCAACATGTTCACTTTTTCTGCCTTTAGCTGTGCTCGGAGAGGTGTGAGTATGTGCCCACTGGCACTAAACACTCTCTCTGAAGGAACACTAGTTGCAGGTATGCATAGAAGCCTGCGTGCAACCCTGGAAAGGTGAGGCAATGGACACGGGGCCGATGCAGCCATAGTGAGAAGGCTAGCATACGTTAGTGACTGACTGACAAGGCTGACTTGACAGTCACGTTACCCATGCAGGCTGAACAATCGCGCGAGACAAATTTCTGTGAGGATATTCGCGCGCGGCTCATGTGAGAAATCTCAATTATATTACTATTTATTTATAACATACGATTATGACATCCTCCCTCTCGCCAGTTTGGGGCAACATAGACTTCTCCCCTGGTGCCACGGATAGGGGTTTCAAGCGGTGGGACAGCAAAGGGATGGTTACTATCGGACATTTATATGATACGGAAATACTACTTTCATTTGACCAATTATGTAAGAAATATGACCTACCACGAAATGAGTTTTTCAGATACCTTCAGATACGAAGTTTTTTAAATAGCCAAAAAGACACTGGCCTCTGTCACCAACCCTCTCCGCTGGAGGAGATAGTCTCTGCTGGAAAGACGAGAGGCATTCTGGGGCTTGGGTATAGAGCACTTTCGAAATATGATAAAGGCAAACCTGCATTTACGCCCAAAGACTGGAATAATGACCTGAACATTAATACTGATGAAGCAACTTGGTCACTAATATGGCAATCGGCAAACGACATCTCAATCTGTAATAGGACGAAGGAAACGCAATTTAGACTACTACAACGTTTGCAGATTACTCCCCAACTTAGACATAAAATGGATCATAACAAATCGGAAATGTGTACAAAGTGTATTACCGAGGTTGGGAGCTTTGTTCATTGTGTTTGGACTTGTAGATATATAGATGATTACTGGAAAGGTATAGTGGATAAAATTAATCTTATTATAGATGTTACATTGGATAAGGACCCCATGTGTCTATTGTTTGGGTTGCCAGACAAACAACTTAAAAGTATGCATTCCAAAAGACTTCTGTGTATCCTCACTTTTTGTGCAAGGAAAAATATATTGCTGAAATGGATAGACTGCAAACCGCCTACAATAGCTGGATGGCACAAGGTAATTTTTGATATGATTCCTATGGAATATCTGACATAGGTCTAAGTGTAAGATAAAGACATTCTATAAGATTTGGTCTCCGTTCTTAGATTAAATTGATAAAAAAAAAAAAAAAAAAAAAAAAAAAAAAAAAACGATTATGACGATTATTCAACTAATTAAAATTCTCCACGATAAAGTTATCGCGGGTGTTTTTATCGCGATTAACGATAAACACGATAATCGTCCCATCCCTAGGCAGGAGAAGAGCTTCTTCTCTTGGCCGCTGTTCCAGGGAGCTCCACATGGCTGCCGTTTAACTCCGCTTGACACGCAGCCAGCGTCGGCGCAACAGCATCGGCGTCATGGCTCCATTCATGCTAAAACGGAAACTGTCTTTCGCAGCCTGTGGGACATCAGCGACCGCAGTGATGTGAGTCACCACCAGGCTGTTTGAGTTCAGCTGGATCACATAACTCGGGGGTCCGATAAAGGGTTTCCTGAACCACTCGTGAAGTTAGAATTATAAGGTTCTATCTCCGTTTTTGGTAAAAATGTTGTTCATTAGGTGTTTATTAATGCCTGTGTGGTGTTATCTTTTTAAATGTTGAAATTTTTGAGTTAGTAATTCATAAAATACAAAGGTTCCATCTCACAAAACATAATGGAATGTAAAACCTTTGACACGCGATATCTCTACCCTAAATGGAGATAGAACCTTATCATTCTAAGCTCACGCACTCGTACTGAACTGGTGAACACACTAGATGTGTGTGCTAGGAGGTGCAGATGAATGAAGGTGGGTAAAAGGTGTTTGTCCCCGTTTCTAAACGAGCTGACGTGGCTCTACCGTGGTCACTTCCAACCTCAGATGAAGTGTCTGCAGTTTGATCTGCGGCCGAGAGAGAGGATGTTTTCTGGGGGGGGGCACACTTAGACACAAGCTCACGACAGTCCTTATTACTTAATGACATTCAGCCTGAGTGTGCACTCACTTCGATCAAGCACTCTTAATAATGCAGATATTATAATAGGGCTGCAACTAACGATTATTTTGATAATCGATTAATCTGCCGATTATTTGTTCGATTGGATAGAGAAAAAAAGCGGGGAAAAAAGATTTATTTTGCAAATTTTATTTTATGTTTTCTAAATCAGCCAGGCCTATACATATACATGTGAAAAATGAATAAGTATTAATAAAAAATAGAAAAAAAAGCGGGGGAAAAAGATTTATTTTGCTAATTTTATTTTATGTTTTCTAAATCAGCCAGGCCTATACATATACATGTGCAAAATGAATAAGTATTAATAACAAATAAAAAATAATATAAATAAAAAAGGCTTTGCTACATCAAATAGGTTTAACAACAGGCCATGGACTATGGCGGTAGATTGTTTCAATAAAGTAGTTGAACTCTAGCTCAATACATGCATTGTTTTAGGTAATAACTTTGCTTAATGTAAAGGTCAGTAACCCAAAGTGCAATATAGGCTACAGACAAGACACTAATGTTTTTATATAACAGATATGCTCCAAAACAATGCAATGTGTCCTCTCACTCCATACAATAGGCTAGGCGACAGTCAGTGCCTCACTCTAACTCACGGGTAGCTTGGTAGGCTACCACTAGCTAGCCTTTAGCTTATCACCTCTGCTCTACCACTGACGTTAGCCAGCTAGCTAAATACACTTGTCATGCAATATTGAATTCATGAATGCGAGCAAACACTCACTGGCTATCGCATAACATTACAGTCATTTAGCTGATGCTTCGCCAGAACTCACACTAACGCATTTGCATGGAGAGCAGGAGACCATGGAAGGGCTGAGCCCAGCAGGACTTATATAATAAAACAATAGGAAGTTAGCTGTAACCCTCCTCTATAGAAACATAGTTAGTGTAACCCTCCTCTATAGAAACATAGTTAGTGTAACCCTCCTCTATAGAAACATAGTTACTGCTCTGGTTCTCAGCACAGCTACGCAGACTACAGCTGGACGAGCAGCGTAGTGACAGTCAGCTAGCGGCAGCAGCAAGCTAACTACTAGCATGTCCAGACAGCAGACAGCTTCACTCTCAAGGCTTTTGAGTAGCATGATTTAAATGTAGCCGCCGCGCCGGTGTAGGTACCGGATTTTCCCACTTTTCCGGTTCCGGTCATAGGTTCTGCCCTTTCCGGCGATAGGTAGCGCTATGATTCGCTATGATTCGCGATGCCTACACCGGCCGCAAGACAGCGTGGCGTGCGTCAACAGGAAGTAGGTTTGTTATGGAAACAAAACCCGACCAACAAAAAAAAAAAAAAACGAATCGATAATGGCATTCGTCGCCAACGAATTTCATTATCGATTTTTATCGATTTCATCGATTCGTTGTTGCAGCCCTATATTATAATGCACATCTTTTAACATATTCATACCCTTTCCCAAGCAAACAAATAGGCCTGTATAATTCCAGTATTAACTAAATGTCTCCATTTTGACAATCCCAGACAACAGAAACATTATGTGCAGGACTAAGATCCTCAATATCACGGAGGAAGTCATCAAGACTAAAGTGAAATTGAGGAAGTTGTTGACCAACCACATCAACTTCCTGTGGGAGAGCTGACCACAAACATTGTTGAAGTTATCAACAAACAGAAAGAATAATAATAAATCTCTAATCAATCTCCTCACTGCTTCAGACAAAAGAGGGATGAGGGACGGAGCAGGCAAGGTTCAGACTGTATGGCTCTTGTGTGTGCATTCAAGTGCTTGGTGTGTGTGTGTGTGTGTGTGTGTGTGTGTGTGTGTGTGTGTGTGTGTGTGTTCATATCTAAGAAGTCCCCCCCAAAAATGCACATTGTAACATTTTCACAGCGGACTTCAATTCTTTGTTTTACCTTTTCATGAACCAGGAACAAACTATTTTCTATGGTTCTATGAACTGATACTTTCTCTCTGCAGTTAAATCAAACATCCTCATAGTCTGGGAGTGCTTTCTGAGTGAGTAGCTTTCTCTCTCTCTCTCTCCTCCCCCCAACCTCCTCCCAGTACAATTTCAGGGAAAACTGCCCCAAATGACCCAGATGTTCTCCAGATGTGCTACGTTCAAACATCTGGTTCTGAAAGCTTTCTTTTTATCCCAGTCAATTTGCGGGTCATCATGTTTGTCCAGACGAAGCCGGTCAGAAAGTCACGCATTTCAGAAAAGTGACTTCATTTGTGCAAAAATAAGATCCAAAACAATTTTCACAACTAAAAGACCAAACTAACTAACTCTAACTGAGGATGTGTTCTCACTAGAACATTTGCTTCATTTGGAATCGGGAGTTTAGGATAAAATTCGCTTTGCTCTGCGTCGTTTGGAGCTGTGAGAACGCGCATTCGAAGTCGCTCCCGGAGCAAACAACCAACGCATGCTCCGCTTGAAAAGGGTGCTTTCGCTCCGATTAGAAACGGCGCGTCGAGGCTGTCCATAGGAAAACAACAGCGCATGCGTGTTGATCTGGATAAGAGCGGGATGAACGGGCAATTTTCTATTTTTCTGACCAATCAACTACCACGTCTGTTGCTTCGATTGCGTATGTTACTTCGTTTACATGAAGGGCTGTGAGAACGCAAATCAGAGAAATTATTTATGCAACAATGTTGCAATCTCCTAAACTCCTAAATTTCGTTGTTTGGTACCTGTACTGTAGCAATGACAAATAAAGTCCATTCCATTCCATTCCATTCCATTCCATTCCAATCTCATCTACTTGCTCCTGGTCATGATTCGGATTTTCATGTGAGAACATGACCTAACTCTAACTAAAACTAAACTAGACATTTAACACCCTTGTGTTGGGCTAGGGTTTGTGGTGTCAATGGACTAAAACTTTTTCCTGTTCGGTAAAGTACGGAAGCGCATACTGTAACAAAGAAAAGGCTACGACTGGAGAACTTTGCTGTGTAATTGAACATATGAACATAACATTATAGCTAGCAATTTTATTTATTAACTATGGAAACATATATGTACTCTATGTAAGTACTCAAAATGATTCCCCAACAAAAACATTGCCACTTTAAAAAATTACAGCTTCTGTTGTACCTCTCCCCACAGTGATCCGCAACGCCCCCCCCCCCCGCCCCCGGACACCTTCAAGGCCCCTACCCTGGACACCTTCAACGCCCCCACCCTGGACACCTTCAACGCCCCCACCCTGGACACCTTCAACGCCCCCCCCCCCCCTGGACACCTTCAACGCCCCCACCCCCTGGACACCTTCAACGCCCCCACCCTGGACACCTTCAACGCCCCACCCCCCCCCCCTGGACACCTTCAACGCCCCCACCCTGGAATCCTTCAACGCTCCCACCCTGGACACCTTCAACACCCCCACCCTGGACACCTTCAACGCCCCCCCCCCTGGACACCTTCAACGCCCCCACTCTGGACACCTTCAACGGCCCCACCCTGGACACCTTCAACGGCCCCACCCTGGACACCTTCAACGCCCCCACCCTGGACACCTTCAATGCCCCCACCCTGGACTCCTTCAACACCCCCACCCTGGACACCTTCAACGGCCCAACCCTGGACACCTTCGATGCCCCTACCCTGGACACCTTCGACGCCCCCACCCTGGACACCTTCGACGCCCCCACCCTGGACACCTTCGACGCCCCCACCCTGGACACCTTCGACGCCCCCACCCTGGACACCTTCGACGCCCCCACCCTGGACACCTTCAATGCCCCCACCCTGGACACCTTCAATGCCCCCACCCTGGACACCTTCAATGCCCCCACCCTGGACACCTTCAATGCCCCCACCCTGGACACCTTCAACGCCCCCACCTTGGTCACCTTCAAATCAGCCCTCAAAACTCATCTGTTCACCAAGGCCTTTTCCCCCTAGTCTAGTTGTCACTGTCGCTGTCCTTTTGTTTTCCTTGTTTTCCTCTGTTTCTGTTCTGTCTGTAAAACCTGTAAAGCGTCCTTAAATACTAGTTTATCTACCTGGTACAACCACTACATACTAGTTTATCTACCTGGTACAACCACTACATACTAGTTTATCTACCTGGTCCCAGCCGGGGGGGGGGGGGGGGGGGGGGTACAGAGGACCACTCAGGGGGAGGGGGGGGTACAGAGGACCACTCGGGGGGGGACAGAGGACCACTCAGGGGGGGGACAGAGGACCAGGGGGGGTACAGGGGACCAGTCTGGCCGGGGGGGGGGGGGGACAGAGGACCAGGGGGGGAGAGGACCAGTCGGCGGGGGGGGGGGGGGGGGGGGAGAGGACCAGGGGGGGTTAGAGAGGACCATTGTGTCCTGTAACCTGAGCCCCAGGAACAGACCGTCTCTGCAGGGTTAATGGCAGCAGAGGTCAGAGGAGATAATGGCCTGGCTGCAATTTGTGTATTGCCGTTGCAGCTATGAGTTCCAGTGGCAGACCACTCTTGTCTAGTCTATTACCTCTGCTGACCGTTGGCAGTTTCCTTCAGCGTGCAGCTTTAAGCCAAAGCAACTGAGCAAAGCAACTGACACTTGGACATCAGACTAGTAGACAGGTTTGATTAAAGAGGCCGTATAGTTAAAAAAAAAAAAAAAGTTTTCTGGTGTTTTTTTACTAGCAGTCACTAGCAGTGCACACAGTGAAAAGTGCTGTGGAAAAACAAATGCGGCAAAACTGATAACTGAAGTGGGAAAAGTTGTTTGAACTAGCACGGTGTTGAATTGTTTCAGCTAGAGAAACAACCTGTTCTATAACTTAGTAGAGTTGCTAACAATTGTACAAAGCTAGCTCAGGAACTCATTCAAAAATGTAATGGCGTCCAACTTCTAACAGAAATACAGCATGAGTCGACATAATGCTGTAGGATACTGAAGCATTGGTAAACGTTACAGCGAGCTGCATAACCCAGGAATGAACCACTCAACATGAACCATCAATAAACAGGGTTCCTACAAGTTTCACTTTCAACAAGTCAAATTTAAGACCTTTTTACACCTTTTTAGACCTCTTTAAATATAATGTTAGACCTATTCGCGACACCATAACATAGCTTTTTGTCATCCTTGAGGTGATGAAATTAGGGATTTCACTGCCATACAGACAAAAAAGGAAGCGAATTGGCTTTTCTGGGGTTCCAGCTTAATTAATATCCGCGTAAATAGATGTGGTCGGACTGATTTCCTTGCAGGATCTCATTTTTAAGACCTAGCACCTCATTTTTAGACCGAATAACTGACATTTGAGACCTTTTTAGGCCTTGTAAATTGGATTGCTGGATTTTACGCTTTAAGGCTTTTTAAGACCAGTGCGGGAACCCTGCATAAAGAAAGTTTAGCAGCCCCGCGGTGGTGTAGCGGTCTACGCACTGGCCGCTAGTGCATGCTGCCCACCGGGGCCGGGGTTCGTATCCCGGCTCGCCAGATCCAGATATGGCCGAGGCACACGGGAAGCGGCATATTGGCCGGCCGCTTCCGAGGGCGGTATAGGAGTATTTCTGGACTAGGATCCGTCGCGCAACACCGCCCCCTGGGCGCCGGAATAACGGTACTGGGCTCGAGGAGCCAGTCAGCCTAGTCTGCCTGGCGGCCTCCCCTGGGACTGCCGGACACGGGGTCGTGCGGCGGATCCTATGCAATAGGCAGGGGATAATTGGATGCTACGTTGGGTTAAATTGGCTACCAAATTGGGTGAAAAAGGGATAAAAAAAATCTGAAAAACAAATTTAAAAAAAAAAAAAAAAAAAGTTTAGCAACATGCCCAGTCAATCCCGCCAGTCTACCGGCTTGAGAGACTGTGGTTAGAAAGGTTTACTTTCGACCTTTTTAATTGTAAACAATTAAAGTAGGTAACCTAACATCTACCCAGTAATGATTTGATATGGAAAAATAACATATTGTTAAATATAATAATGTAGTAAAACGATGTTACATTGGCTACATAGTTAGCCTATATTGGTTACAAACCCACTTGATGAAGACATTACCGTATATGGGTAAAGGAAAGTGTCCATTACTGGGTGAACATTAGCTATCAAAATACAGAAAAAACATGAAAAAAGTTCCAACCTCAGCTAAAAAAGGACATAAGCGCTAAGTAGTGACGACCACACTGTCACATAGAACACTATCTACCTACCTACCTACCTATATCTACCTACCTATCTACCCTACCTACCTACATCTATCTACCTACAGTATCTATCTATCTACCTACCCTACCCACCTACCTATCTATCTACCTTACCCACCTACCCACCTACCTATCTACCTACCTACCCTACCCACCTACCTATCCATCTACCTACCCTACCTACCCACCCCACCCTACCCTACCTACCCTACCCACCTACCCACCTACCTACCCTATCGACCTACCCACCCTACCCTACCCACCTATCTATCTACCCACCTACCTACCCACCTACCTACCCTATCGACCTACCCACCCTACCCTACCCACCTATCTATCTACCTACCTATCTACCTACCCTACCAACCTACCCTACCCTACCCTACCCACCTACCTACCTACCCTACCGACCTACCTACCCACCCACCCACCCACCTACCTACCTACCTATCTACATATCTATCTACCTACCCACCCACCCACCTACCTACCTACCCATCTATCTATCTATATCTATCTATGAATAAATGTAAAGCAGACAAGTAGGTTAGGCGGTGACAAGCAGACTTACTTGAGGAAGTAGCGCTGTCCTGAGGGAGTCTTGGCCATCTCCCACCCCGGGGGCAGCGGCATGTCATCTGGGATCTCGTAGGAGGACTGGCGGAGGTGCTGGGGGGGGGGGCCGGCGGGGACCATGCCAGACAGGGCCCCTGGGGACACCGCCCCCCCCAGCTGAAGGGAGGCAGGGGAGGAGTGGGCGCGGACATGCTGGGGGGTGAGAGCACCAGCCGTGCCTGCGTCTGTGCTGGCCTGGGCAGGGGGGGGAGAGACAGAGGATAGGACAGGAGAGAGAGGAGTCAGGGAAGTGATTCACTAAAGAGCATTAGTCAGACTCTCATCTGATCATCAACGCCAGCTCTCTGACTGACTGACTGACTGACTGAACAATAGTGGGAAAACTAATAAAAGAATGAAAGTGGAAGTTCCCACTTCAAAGACAATTAGGCCTAGGTTACAAATACATGTCAGTCTTCTATAGAGAGTCATATGTTGCTTGTCGTAAATAAGCGTTTAGTTCATTACCTTTATGAAACAGACATAAAGGATCCTATGTTTTGCAGTCAGACTACAGGGGCAGGGGTGGAAAGGGAACAAGTCTGCAGCGAATCTCTGAAAACAACAAGTATGGAAGTCGTGCCACCGGGTTTACTACACTCACGAAACATCTGAAACTAAAGGCGAAAAATACGAGCTTCAACCACACACTTTATTCAACTCACTCCTATGAAGTGGCTACATTGTATAACAATACGCATTGCATTACATTACATTACCGAGAATGAAAGTTGAACTTTTAATGAGGAGCCCTAGGGCTCCAAGCAAAAATGAAGAACTTGTGTAGATATAGGCCTAGTTCAATGAAGTAGACTACTAAACGTAGTTAGTTGTTTCTGTAAGGGTAGACCTGCACAAACACTGCAAAATAGGCCTCCAACTTTAGGCTCTAGCTTTAAATGATGTGTTGTGAAACATTTCTGAACATTTCTGATCATTGCATGAACAGTAGGCCAAACAAACCAATGCAACTTTGGCTGAAGCGGTGAGAAGTTATTCAACAACACCAATGCTGTTTTTATCTCGATTGACTCAAACTCTGTTCTCTGACAAACATCTTTAGTTTTTGGGATCTCTACTATCCCTGTAGGCCTGACTGTGATATGCACCTTAGGGTAGACACACGGGCCTGTGGAGGCCTACACAATCACACACAGGCCTGGTCTGGGGAAAAAGTTGGGAAATGTAGTCGGGACATAGTCAGTTGGGGGTGGAGAGGGATGGTGGTCTTACTTGTCTGGAGTGAGATTTGGGTTCAGGCGGTTTAAAGAAGGAGTCTGGCAGCTTCCTCATCCTCATGGGTACGGAGGGGGGGAGGATGGTGTTTTTCGGGTTCATAACAGCGTTGAAAAGCGCCTCCAGGTCGGTCTCTGAGTCGCCCCGTACATGGACGATCTGGTGGCCGGCTGGGGGGTTGTTGTGCTGGCTCGGATCCATTTTTTTTTTTTTAATCCCAAAAAGAATATTAAATAATATGCCCAAGAAAAAAGAAAAATATATAATAATAATAATAATAATAACAACAGGTCAGAATCAATCCAAAGTTGAAAAGAGTGGGTCCACCGAACTGGAAATCTCGATAGCAATCATCCAAAGTTAATCCAAGTCACTGCGTAAAAGTAAAACAAAATAAAAACTGCAGAAAATGAAGTTTGGATGAAGTTTGGAGTTGTTTCTCCAGCAGGAGCCTGTTAGCTGTCCGAGTCTGCTGAAAGTGGACACTTCTGTCTGCAGTTTCCAAAGGACTCACTGGGAAACTTAACAACGCGCATATCTACCAAACTGTGTCCGTAACTTTCCAAAAGAGAAAAAACAGAGACACAAGTTCACACCTTTACCTGGATAAATCCAAACAACCAACCGGTTAAATCTGTACAACAACTGTATCCAACCAAGAGCGCAAAAGAAAAAAACGCATTGCAAATCACTGCTCTCTCACTGTTGTAAAAAAGTTTTCCTCAACTTCTGGGCAGGACCATCAGCCTGGATGACTCATGTGTCTCTGCCTACAGGCGGGGCTTGGGGTGGGGTTCGTAAACGCGCTCTGAGCGCGCCGGAGCGCACACTGGGTTCAACGCCATAAAGGGACCAAGTCATTTGATTGGACAAGAGGCCATTCCATGAGTGCTGATCAAATTTCCAGAGCGAATTTACGAACGCAGCCCCCTTGTGTGTCATTAATTGGGACATGGAGAACCTTTAAAGCGACCACCTCTGCTTCTCCTATGGGGAGCAAACCTTGTCTTGCCCAAAAAATAACGCTGCGAAACCTGACCGTTATTAGTATAAATATGGAAGGGGTTTACTTAGAACATGTTTCTTCAATGCCGTTGGAAAATCAACTATAAGCTGATATCATATTCAGTTAATATGATTTGTCTTTGGCTATTTGCTTCAGCAACTGGATCAAATTGCAAAAAAATTAACAAAACATTACTGGAACACAAACTTGCACTAACTTATCATGTTTTTTGTTTTTTGTTTTTTAGATATGTGCGTTCTATCACCCATTATCCTTACATTTGACACAAAATCGTCCATGGGTTTGAGAAAGGCGCTATCCAAATCTAAGATATTATTATTAATATTATTAAAATCGATTTATGATTTACACAAAATCACATCAGGATAAGCTAGTATGAGGCTATTTTGCTGTTTTTCTGTGTAGGAGGAGGCAGGCTAATTTACAAGACGTGCCAACTAGTGGTCTTTGTGTGTAAGTAGCAGCTTCCCATACTAAAGACTATGGTCATTTGACCCCCGAGGCGGCTCTTATAGTAGGTAACATAGACACGGCTGTTCAAGTGTTTAAGATTTCCCCCACGGCTCCAGGGTCGTCGTGGAGACCACCCACTTAGCAGATTGGGGGCAGATTTGGTCACCGTCTCCACCTGGTTTCAAGTTTTCCAACAACTGTATTTTTCATACCCATATAGAGTGTTGCAACTAGGTACCGAATACAGACGAGGATATATGAGGGCATCAGCGAAATGAGAAAAGAAAATTGTGTTTATGTTTAAAAAAATCAAACATTTGTAGTTGTTTGCTGTTTAACGGCCATTTCTTATTTCTTAAGTAGCCGATGAGAAAATACTCTGAGATATTTGGTAACTAAATATATTAGACTACATCACTCCAAGTGTTGTTGGTTAGTTTATTCATAGTTTTACATTTGGGCATGGGAGCATCTTTGTTCTCCATCTTTGTAGGCTACTTAAGTAGGTCAGGTAAACAATGAACACACAGACACATAGTGTCTCTCTCTCACACACACACACACACACACACACACACACACACACACACACACACACACACACACACACACACACACAAATGGACTGCACTTATATAGCGCCTTTATCCAACGCGCTTTACAACGGCCTCTCATTCACCCGTTCACACACACATTCACACACCAATGGCGGCAAGCTGCCATGCAAGGCGCCGGCCGGCCGGCCCCGAACCGCGGATCTGCCAACCTTGCGATCATTAGACGGCGGCTCTACCTCCTGAGACACAGCCGCTCCTGAGACACAGACCTTTAGCTGGGCACTCCAGTAACCAGGGCACAGACACATAGTGTCTCTCTCACACACACACACACACCACTACAAATGAAAACACTATTCGTTATGCAGACATCGACATGAGATCAATATGAATGCTTATAATGATTGCCTATGAAGACAAATGGGAAGAGATATTCAAATGGTAAATGGACTGCACTTATATAGCGCCTTATATAGCAATTTGAGGGTTCAGCCCAAGGACACCTCGGCATGTGGCCAGCCGGGAAATCGAACCACTGACCTTGCGATCATTAGCTGCCGGCTCTACCTCCTGAGCCACAGCCGCCCCTGTATGATGTGATAGGGCCTTTTCAGCCGCAGCCCCGGCGCTCTGGAACGCTCTCCCCAACCACATCAGACAGGCCAACACTCTCCCAACACTTAAACAGGCCCTCAAAACCCACCTCTTCAAGCTCGCCTTCACCAGTTAACCCTCTCCCCCTCCCCTTCCCATGTGTCCCCAGCACTACCATCATTAGGCCCCTATACTTTCTTTTATTTATTTTTTGTGTCTTTTTATTATTACTACTCGATCTTTTCAGTTTGTAAAGCGTCTTTGAGTGTCTAGAAAAGCGCTATATAAGTCTAATGTATTATTATTATTATTATTATTATTATTATTATTATTACAGTTCTCGTCTCCAAAGGAGCCTAAAAAGCACACACGTATAAAAGAAAAAGAAAAAAACACTGTCAAGGATAACACAAGAAAGGCTGATTTCCATTGTGGTCCTTTGATGTTAAAAGATGTAGAAATACAGTTATCGACTCAGTGATGTCTTGATAACATTGTTATCCAGGTGTTCTACAGGCCAGGGGGTCATTCCACTAAAGGTGGATCAGTTTAGCTGCGCTATAAATAAATGCGGCGCTCAGGCAACTCGAGATTGGAATTCAAGCCTCAGGTGATTCCTCGAACGAGGATCAGCCTTGTGTCATCAGTGTTCACAGAAGACAGGCTTACAAATCTTCGATATGGGCGCGTGCACGCAGACATAAAAAGCCCTGAAGTGTCGATCTGTCGAAATGAAGATACTCCACTCTGCAGGGGTACTACATTTGCGCAGCATTCCGAATTATTGATTTTTATGAAGACGGAAAATAAGATGTAAAATAGTGCAATACTGCCGCAATTAACAAGGCGAGGGAAATGGTTTGGCAAGAAATTGCTGACCGATTAAATGCGTAGGTCATACTAGCCCCAGTTATTGTTATATGTTCATATTTTAATAAATGAATATTACTACTGTGGTGATATCCGCAGCAGGCTACAAACCGTCATATCGCCACAATGGCCTAGTGGTATTGACTGCTGCCATAGGATTTATTCGTCATTTTATATCAGTGGTTCGAATCCCTCTTCAGACGCACTTTTTACTGCATTTCGTTGTCTGAATCTAATCTAAAATCTCATCTAAAAAAGTATTGTAGGCTATAAAATTATGGTGCAGGCTAATTTACAAGAACTGACACGATTACAATGGTGTTTGAAACCTTTGCATGAAATCTTCGGTTAAATGTAAAAAATAAATAAAAATGAATGGCTTAGTCAAGTCTCGAACTCGCAACCTTTGGAACTCGAGTCCGCAGCCTTAACCACTACGCCAGCCAGACCGCTGTGATGACGGCAATGCAAGTTGAGACAATTACTTTTTTTTTTACACTCTTTTCTTTATTGATCTATCGATCTATCTATCACACTTTCAAAATATCAAGTTATCTATCACACAATCAAACTATCTATCGATCGATCACACTTTCAAAATATCAAATTATCTATCTATCACACAGTCAAACTATCTAATCAAACTATCTAATCTATCTATCTCATGTGAAGTGGGAACTAATATTTCCTAAAAGACACATGAGGAACTTTCGTTCAGGGTTTAGTTTCCGCCTGTGAGCCTTTTTTGACGCACGGATGACTATAGCCTGTGTTTTAGCCTGGTCGGGACCAGGCTAATTATATCTGACTCAGAAGGAGCTCAACCAAGCAGCGAATTATTTGAGCCACATTGATGGCACCGAACGCAAGCTAACATTTTCGAGGCTTAGAACTTTATCGAGGCTTAGAACTTTATCGAGCTTTGTGGAATAGGGCCCAGGTGTCAGAAAGCCAGGGGTGTCAGAAGGCCAGGTGTCAGCGTGGAGGAGATACTGTGTCTCAGGTGACTCTGGAGGCTGCTACAGGTAACTACACCTGGAGGACTAGTTTGTCTGCACTTCTTGTGTGCTGCACGCCAACCCAGTCAGCAGTGGTTTAGAGCTGACATGTGTCCCTGTCCTCGAATAGCTCCAGTGATCAACTCTTCTCTTTTTAAGACATATTTAAACACCGTTACACTGTTATACATAAATGCCACTTGTCTTGCAGAGGTTTTCTGACTGCTGCAGGCAGAGAAATGTCCCAGAAACCGGTTTGACAGGTGAGCAGCGCGGAAAGGAAAAAAAACAACAACAACGTTTCGGCACGTTTTCAAAGAGCCAAATTCTTGAGATGTGCTCGGGTCTCCTCCGCCTCCTGAGACAAGTCAGGGCAGGCCGGCTGGAGGCGGAGCTCAACATGTTGTAGCTGGAAGGACTAGAGATGTTTACATCACTGATGCATTTTTTTTTTTTAATACATATTTTTACCAGTGTGCCAGTTTTCAACTTTCAACTTTCAAGTTTGTATTGTTACATTACACACAAGTGTAAGAGAGTAACATTCTTAGGTTATCAGGCTTATCCAGTATTTCTGCTAAGGATTTGAAAACAATGGTCAGAATATATTACTGGTTAGAATAGGTTACTGACTAAACTGGCACTAGAGACGTATTGGTTGAGAATATAAGCAAACCTGTTAGTGGGGATAGTGGAGCAGATAAGCTCTGATATGTATAACAATTGTGCATTTTATGACTAAAGCATGACATTTTGTCCAGTGTTTCTATAGACTGTAAACTTCATTTTTAGACGTGGAGCCACTTCAGATTTGACCTCTGGTGTCAGGTAGACACGAAACAAATGTCACTAATTTAGAGTAAAATATTTCTGCAAATCATTCTAGAATTGTACTGTGCAATCTAGAACTTCCATTAACTGCAATGTATAATGTCTGCTTGAGTGCATTATGACATCTAATGGAATATTTAGAATGTAAAGTATTCTTGCTAGAATTGATTTACGAATGTACTATGTTATAAGAATGTTGCATACATTCTAAATATTCCATTTGATGTCATAATGCACTCAAGTTTACAGTCTATAGAAACACTGGACAAAATGTCATGCTTTAGTCATAAAATGCACAATTCTTATATATATCAGCCTAACTAGGAGGAAGGTTTGACGACCACAGCGTTTTCTGTAGTTCTTCATTACAGAATCTGCTGTTCCAAGAGCTACAACACACAATCAAAACCTGAATATTACATAAACATATTATGTTTACTTTGTAATAAAAGGTTCTCACCTTAACTACCAGGACGTGAAGTTCACACGACACCAAGAGTACAGGCTGAGGTAAACCCAGATTGATAGGTTAGTCAGAAGGGTCAGAGTGGAAACCCTTTGGCAGAGTTTGACCTCCTGACCTTGTTTGGGACAGAGGAGTCTGGAGAACAAGTGAGGCGTAATCTCACTTAACTGCCGTCAGAGGAAAGCAAACCTACCGACTACTATGGGATCTAGAGCCTTCAGCCGTTCAGCTCCCCGCCTCTGGAACTCTCTGCCACCTAACATACGCAATATTGACACTCTCACCACTTTCAAATCCAGTCTTAAAACACACCTTTTCACAATGGCTTACTTGGTTTGATCTCCTGTATTTTGTTACATCTGATTTGGCTGTTTTTTATCTAATTTTGCTTTGTTGATTTTAATGTTTTGATAAGTGGTGTCTTGTAAGGTGTCCTTGAGAGCCTTGAAAGGCTCCCATAAATAAAATGTATTATTATTATTACCTACATGTCATCATATGAACTGTTTCCTGTTCACAGAGGTTTTAATTGGTTGACTGGTGAAGCCCAGAGAATTATAGAGCTAGCATCAGCTAGCATCAGCTAGCATCAGCTAGCATCAGCTAGCATCAGCTAGCATCAGCTAGCATCAGCTAGCATCAGCTAGCATTAGCTAGCATCAGCTAGCATCAGCTAGCATCAGATAGCATCACCTCCAGCAGAAAGAAAGAAACACATAAACTATTTATTATACTTGAGGGATTTTTATTAATTTAATTGTTAAGATTATCTTACACATTGCCACACTTTCACTATACAATATTATGTATTGTATTGTAAATGTTGTACAGGCCAGGGCAACATTTTTGGAAATAGAAATATCAATCTTTTACAAAAATAATCTATATATCAATCAAATACACACAGAGAAGACATCTGCTGAAAAGCTTTGGGTGATTTCAATAACCGCTTCCTAAAAAGTATTAAATATCCTTCCAAAAACATTGTGTTGTCAGCATGAAAAAGCACAAGGTAACACTTCAAATCCACAGTGCGTTGTTTACCTAAAGCGTGAGTTAAGCCTGGTACACACATACAGATTTTCTAAATCTCAACAGATCAGATCAGAGAGACCCCGCACATGAAGATAACAAATTATGGATTGAACAGTTTTGATCGTATCTTGTAGGATAATCTTTAGAGCCATCCAATAATCGGGCATTTGCTGTCCTTGGTCGGAAGGGGGAAAATCAGTATAGAAAATCTATAAAGATTATCTTTATGTGTGTACCAGGCTTTACACTATACTAAGTCATTAAGACACGTAGCTTTTCAATCACACTGCAACAGGATAAAGCAGTTGTTGTTTTTACTGTTACACAAGTGTTGAAACCAAATGTTTTTTTATTCCATTTGTGTAATAACTCTGCTATTAAAATACAAATGCAAAGCAGTTACTTATCTCCTGTGTAACAACATGTTCACGTACAGTGCTCCATTTAGCCAGTGCAGTGTTGCTACACACATTTAAGGGTTCAACTTCACGTAAAGTGTATCTCAATCTGAAATGCAGGAGTTACACCACAGCACGGTGAGTCAGGTACATGAAACCATAACCCTGGACAGAGAGAGGACAGGGACACACACACTGTATACACACACACACACACACACACACACACACATACACACACACACACACATACACACATACACACACACACACAGACACAGACACAGACACAGACACACACACACACACACACGCCTGTCCTGCATGGATGCTACAACATGAGAGAGGGTTTTGAAGTAAATCCACTACAATTATTGGGAGTGTTACAGTCCTGCTTCACACAAGCACCACGTATGTGAGCTGTGATACTCGGATCCATAACATCATTATTATGTAAGAGCTTCTGATTGTGAGCACCAGTGTCACTTAGTCTTTGGTGTTTAGATGAAGATGCACACCAGTTCTAGTCACACCAAGTCACCTCCATTTTTCTTAGTTCCAGTCCAGTTCCAGTTGATGAAAACTGAAAACATTCCAGTGCAGTCTCAGTCCACAAAAACCCCAAAACATTTTAGTCTAGCCGTAGTCAGCGACGAAAACTTGACTAAAATGTTTTGGAGTTTTTGTGGACTGAAACTGCACTGGAACATTTTCAGTTTTCATCAACTGGAACTGGACAAATGGAGGTGACTTGGTGTGTGACTCGAACTGGTGTGCATCTTCATCTAAACACCAAAGACTTAAGTGACTAAGAAAGCCTGCCAAAATTAACACTGGTGAGCAGCATTAGCGAACGTGTGAAATATCAGTTTAAAAACATATTTACAATCCTGGTTTTAGGATCTCTTGATCCCAGCAGAGCACGGCGGTGGTGTTGGAAGCTTCAGAGGGTTATAACATGCTTGTTATGCTTGTTATAACAGCGGTGGTGAGTGTAATAATGCACAGGCAGATGTGAAGAAGGGGGAAGTATTGACTGTCGGTTCAGAATCTCCTCTGAGTTCGAGGGCGACTATCACCTGAGAGGGTACAGTACTTGTGGTGGGCTGCAGACATCCCCTCCCCGGCCTGGGACAGAGAGAGGACAGAAAGAGGAGAGGGAGAGGGACAGAGAGAGGACAGAGAGAGAGAGACAGAGAGAGGACAGAGACAGAGAGAGGACAGAGAGAGGGACAGAGAGAGGACAGAGAGAGAGACAGAGAGAGGACAGAGAGAGGGACAGAGAGAGGACAGAGAGAGGATAGAGAGAGGACAGGGAGAGAACAGGCAGAGGATAGGGAGAGGGACAGAGAGAGGGACAGAGAGAGAGGACAGGGAGAGGGACATAGAGAGGACAGATAGAGAGACAGAGAGAGGATAGAGAGAGGACAGGGAGAGGGCAGAGAGAGGGACAGGGAGAGGGACAGAGAGAGGACAGAGAGAGGACAGAGAAAGGATAGGGAGAGGGACAGAGAGAGGACAGAGAGAGGATAGAGAGAGGACAGAGAGGGGACAGAGAGAGGACAGAGAGAGGGACAGAGAGAGGACAGAGAGAGGACAGAGAGAGGACAGAGAGAGGGACAGAGAGAGGACAGAGAGAGGACAGGGAGAGGACAGAGAGAGGACAGAGAGAGGACAGAGAGAGGGACAGAGAGAGGGACAGAGAGAGGACAGAGAGAGGACAGGGAGAGGACAGAGAGAGGACAGAGAGAGGGACAGAGAGAGGGACAGAGAGAGGACAGAGAGAGGACAGGGAGAGGACAGAGAGAGGACAGGGAGAGGACAGAGAGAGGGACAGAGAGAGGGACAGAGAGAGGGACAGAGAGAGGACAGAGAGAGGACAGAGAGAGGACAGAGAGAGGACAGAGAGAGGATAGGGAGAGGATAGAGAGAGGACAGAGAGAGGACAGAGAGAGGGACAGAGAGAGGGACAGAGAGAGGACAGAGAGAGGGACAGAGAGAGGACAGAGAGAGGACAGAGAGAGGACAGAGAGAGGATAGAGAGAGGACAGAGAGAGGACAGAGAGAGGGACAGAGAGAGGGACAGAGAGAGAGGACAGAGAGAGGGACAGAGAGAGGACAGAGAGAGGACAGGGAGAGGACAGAGAGGGGACAGAGAGAGGACAGAGAGAGGACAGGGAGGGGACAGAGAGAGGACAGAGAGAGGACAGGGAGGGGACAGAGAGAGAGGACAGAGAGAGGGACAGAGAGAGGGACAGAGAGAGGACAGAGCGAGGACAGGGAGAGGGACAGAGAGAGAGACAGAGAGAGGACAGGGTCAAGTTAAACCATGTCAGATACAGTCTGAATGCTCATTCTTTTCATTTAGGAAACAGCAGGAATGTTCTACAGGCCAGTGAATTTTGGAATACTCACAAACGGCACCACCTCCCCGTGCAGAACACCTTCAGCAGCAGCGTTGCCTCCCATGACCTCCTGTACATCTGCAAAGCACCAGCGAGCCATAAATGGTTAAACCTGCAAACCTGATCTTGATGGGAGTTCCTAAGTTTTTGTGCAAGGCATGGCAAGTTTATTTGTATAGCGCATTTCATACAACAGGGGCAATTCAAAGTGCTTTACAGGCATTATTATTCTTACTTACAATCAAAACATTTGACTAAGGAAGTGAATCATCAATTCACCAGTTCTAGCAGGAGGCGTAATCTTGCTCAGGCCAGGGGCCACTGGCAGTCGTTGTGAAAAAGTTTTTAGATTTTTATATTATAGATTTTTATATTATATGGAGAGACAGTACAAGGGGGGCAGTAGAAGTCTTATGGGACACAGTAAAGGGGAAAAGCAGGTGTCTCAGGAGACGCATTGCTGGGGGGGGGCATTGAGTAAAAGCACTCACAGTGCAGGCGGTGCTGGGGGGGGACATTGAGTAAAAGCACTCACAGTGCAGGCGGTGGTTGAGCCGGTCCAGGGAGAGCTGGACTCTGTTCTCCTCCAGGGAGAGCTGGCTGGTGCCATGCTGCTGCCTGCGCTGCAGCAGGAGGGTGGGGGGGGGAGGCCTCTGTGTTTGCCCTGTCTCCATAGCAGCCACCGTATCAGAGTCTGCCAGCTGAGCCTGGGCCGCACACTCAGAGCCTGAGGACAGAGTCGACACGCTAACACGCTAACACTTAGAGCCTGAGGACAGAGTCAACACGCTAACACGCTAACACTCAAAGCCTGAGGACAGAGTCGACACGCTGACACGCTGACATGCTAACACGCTAACATGCTAACGGCAGCACACTCAGAGCCTGAGGACAGAGTCAACACGCTAACACCAGTGGCGTAGCGGACGGGCCCGCAAGCGACGCACCGCGGGGGGCCCCCTAACATTGGTTGCTAGCACCCCCTCTCATTGCTCTCACTTGTTTGTACCTTTTGCTAAGTCAAGCATTGGTGTTTCCTCCAGGATTTTTCACATTAGTGGCGGAGTGTTCTTTTTTCGTGCGCGTAGCGTATGCAACACGCACTGGCGCTCAATACAAAGACGTAATTTCACAGAAAAATAGAGGGTGGCAACATAAAAAAAAAAATGCCCTGTTTACCCGTACCTCCGCCGTTCTGTTCGTGGTGATTTGGGAGGCAATAGATTATTTTTGCCCCGCGCATATTGCCCTGTAATTAGACCACACGACCACAGCTCCGTTGTGTCTCTTATTGTCCAAATGTTCCCTGAATTTTAGCTGCATGTTTTTCCAGCATGTAAATCCGTTGTCAATAAAAATTCGACTCCCCTTCTTTCCCCCTGCCAATACTGTGTCGTTTGTGACATTTACCAACGTTTATGCTATCAATAGTTCGAAGCTAGCGTTAGATGCGAGGCTGCTCGGGAACATTATTTGTTTCACAAAATAGCCTGATTTAGTTGACCATGAACATCAGAGACATACATTACGAATGTTCATTTAAAATACTCTATAGTGAGCACTGGTATAAGAACATGAACCTGAGAACAGCAGTAAATGCAAGAACCCAAGGTCGTCGCTGATGATGTTGCATTTTCGATTAGGATATGCTTACAGGATTAAAGGGACGGGCGACGGGCGAAGAGAGAGGGAAGGGATTTCCAGAAATCCAAATGTCCCGCTAAATTCGGACCAATCACAAAACTGTTTTGCAAGCGCGTTGCCGACGAGGTTAATTGCAACATTGTAACATATTGTAACTTACTACATCCTAAATCGGAACGAAATGTAGGTCTGAAAGCGGCCTAAACTAGCTTCAATCAGATTTTTTTCTGTTCTCCGGTCATAAAGTGGACTGAATCAATTAGTGGCAGAGAAAATGTATTCGTGGCGACCCGGCACGAATAAATGCATATAGAGGAAACACTGTCGGACTCTAAAAAACGCAAGTTTTTTTTAACCTCCGTTGCGAAAGGGCCCCCGCCGCCACCTTGCCACTGGCTAACACAATAACACTCAGAGCCTGAGAACAGTCAGCACGCTAACACGCTAACGACAGCACTCAAATGTAGTCTGACACGAACACACACACACACTTCACACGCACACACACTTAACATACACACACACGCACATGCACCCACTTTACACGCACAGACTTTACACACACTTTACACACACACAGACACAGACACACACACACATACACTTTAGACACACCTTCACCCTCACACACACACACACACACACACACACACACTTTACACACACACACACACACACACACACCCTCACACACACTTTACACACACCCACGCACACACACACTTTACATTCACCCTCACACACACACACTTTACACACACCCTCACAGACACACACACACACACACACACACACACACACACTTTACATGCACACACACACACACACACACACACACCTTCATGGTGACGTATCAGGTCATATCTACCTGGGAACGGTGTCATCTGGACCGCGGGCTGGAGAAAACAAAACATCACACAGATAAAGACGTTAGAATTATAAGGTTCTATCTCAATTTTTGTCAAAATTGAGTTTTTTACATAATCTGACCATTAGGTGTTTATTGATGCCTGTGTGGTGTTATTTTTAAAATGTTGACATTTTTTAGTTAGTAATTCATAAAATACAAAGGTTCCATCCAGGGCTGGACTGGGACAAAAATTAGGCCCTGCCATGTGGCTCAGACCGGCCCAACACAATCGGTCCGACACCGCCGATCAACATGCTGGCAGTCTGTTGAATATACCATTTGTAAAAAACCCTATGTAGCTCAAGCCCCTCTTGCCTATCACCTTCACCACATCCACAAAACACTCCAAAACCTGGCGTTTCTTTCTTACTTGCTGCCTATGAGCAGACATCTGACTGCCAGCAAACTTGCTCTGGATATCTCCTTTTCTACTTCTTAGAAAATAGGCTTCAGCACACTTTCGGTGTGTAGCACTCTTTTCATGCTCCTCCACATTCTGTTGCGCACGTCTCCATCCTGTCATTCCAGTAATACATTTTCTGGGGTCAGTGCTATTGCCAAATGTCATACAGACACAACAAAACAATGTATGCTGTTCTTCGCAATATGTGAGCCACTTCCTACTGGTGCCATCTGCACATGTGAAATACTTTTGTGCCGCTGTATTTTTGGTTCTCTGCTGAGGGTGGTAATCTAAAAAGTGATCTAGCATGGAAGGCTCAGGACAGGCAAAGTAATTGAAGTCCTGAACGTGGCACTCTGTTTCCTCTGTTTCCTCTTTTTCTCTCTCCTTTTCCTCTCTTTCCCTGACACTCTGCTTTTCTGGGGAGGGCAGCAGCAGCTCAACCTGGTTCAACAAGACATGGACAGAGAAGTAAACTAACTGGTTGTCAAAATCAGCAAAGTTCTGGCTTCTTTTACACACAGGCTGCATGATTGCATTATGTTACACCAGAAGCCCAGTCATTTCAAATGGAAGGTTGCAAGACAACATTATTGGGTTGCAGACTGCATGAGTTTTATTTCTCCATGCAATAAAAAGCATTCATTAGTTCTGAACTAGGCTAGTGTAGATATTTTCAAATAAAAAGTATTATTAACACCCATTGTTGGTATTGCATTTATGTCAGTGACAGTGATACCTCAACTTGCTAGCTAGCAACAAAATAGAAAGTCACAAAATGCAGAACACCCCCATCTAACGTTAGCTATAGAGTCCACAGCCAAGCAGCACTAACGTTACACCACGAGAGAGATCACTGTGTGTGCATGAATTCCAGCCAAGTCCTGGTGAAGCGCAATGCAATCATGCTGCCTGTACGGGTTAGCATAAGTCATAAGACATTCTCTGCTGCTGCTCCCTTAATCTGGACAATGCAAGCGACTTACATAACTTTGCTTTTGTAAAACCAAGTAACAACATTGCTTACCTCTCTAGCTGTGTCCTCTGTCTCCTCCTCAATTGCTAACGGCACATCAGTGCTACTGCTAACGTTAGTTAGCGGTAAAGATTTTGCTGTGGCAGCCGCAGCTGTAGTAGGCCTAGCCCCCACAGTCGATGCAGAGAACATATCTGTCAGTTTCTGACATTTTGAGGCATCCTCTGCTAGCTTCTTACTTTTTTTCTCCCTAGTTTTCTGGGCACCCCCTTTCACTATCTTATCTACAGACATGACACTGTACTTGGGTTGTCGGCCGAGGGATCAGAGTGGGGGAGGGGGCCGATGGACAGCAGGTGTGTGATTGGGCCAGCCCATGTGTTAGTATAAACGGGGGCCGCCGCTTGATTCAGCGCTAGTTGATGCCGCGCTATTTTGGGCCGCGCTAGTTTTTTTTTTTTTTTTTTGGGGGGGGGGGGGGGGGGGGGGCCAAGGTGGCCCGACCGGCCCAAAACTAGCGCGGCCCATCTGCCAGCGGGCAGAAAGATTGTATGGCCAGTCCAGCGGTGGTTCCATCTCACAAAACATAATGGAATATAAAAACTTTGACGCTCAATATCTCTGAACTGCCCTAAACGGAGATAGAACCTCATCATTCTAAACTCACAGATTGTTTTTGGCAATACACGGTCTGTTTCATCACTCGCACTCGTTATAACAACAAACACGGTTGTTATTATTACATTGAACACGCCTATTCTCTGTTCAAGCAGTTCAATTACATGTACGACTTCACGCGCTGATCACAAGTGGCTGTGAAACACAATTTCTGTGACTCAGAAACAGGAACTCTTATGCGCAGCACCGATACTACTAGTCTCTCTTGTCTATCAAGAAATACAGGCCTAGTTCGGGACAATAAAGAGACCCCCTCATTCAAATTGAATTTCCTTAACACTGCCCTCAGCGTGAGCTGGATTGTGAAACTACTTAATTCCCACAAGTTCTAACACACACCCCGACGTTGATCCACCGCTGGACTGGCCATACAATCTTTCTGCCCGCTGGCAGATGGGCCGCGCTAGTTTTGGGCCGGTCGGGCCGCCTTGGCCCCCCCCCCCCAAAAAAAAAAATAAATAAATAAATAAATAGCGCGGCCCAAAATAGCGCGGCATCAACTAGCGCTGAATCAAGCGGCGGCCCCCGTTTATACTAACACATGGGCTGGCCCAATCACACACCTGCTGTCCATCGGCCCCCTCCCCCACTCTGATCCCTCGGCCGACAACCCAAGTACAGTGTCATGTCCGTAGATAAGATAGTGAAAGGGGGTGCCCAGAAAACTAGGGAGAAAAAAAGGAAGAAGCTAGCAGAGGATGCCTCAAAATGTCAGAAACTGACAGATATGTTAGTCGCTTGCATTGGCCAGATTAAGGGAGCAGCAGCAGAGAATGTCTTATGACTTATGCCCGTACAGGCAGCATGATTGCATTGCGCTTCACCAGGACTTGGCTGGAATTCATGCACACACACAGTGATCTCTCTCGTGGTGTAACGTTAGTGCTGCTTGGCTGTGGACTCTATAGCTAACGTTAGATGGGGGTGTTCTGCATTTTGTGACTTTCTATTTTGTTGCTAGCTAGCAAGTTGAGGTATCACTGTCACTGACATAAATGCAATACCAACAATGGGTGTTAATAATACTTTTTATTTGAAAATAAAAATATTAAAAAAAAAATCTACACTAGCCTAGTTCAGAACTAATGAATGCTTTTTATTGCATGGAGAAATAAAACTCATGCAGTGACTCTGCAACCCAATAATGTTGTCTTGCAACCTTCCATTTGAAATGACTGGGCTTCTGGTGTAACATAATGCAATCATGCAGCCTGTGTGTACATGTAAATGAGAACTTTGCTGATTTTGACAACCAGTTAGTTTACTTCTCTGTCCATGTCTTGTTGAACCAGGTTGAGCTGCTGCTGCCCTCCCCAGAAAAGCAGAGTGTCAGGGAAAGAGAGGAAAAGGAGAGAGAAAAAGATGAAACAGAGGAAACAGAGTGCCACGTTCAGGACTTCAATTACTTTGCCTGTCCTGAGCCTTCCATGCTAGATCACTTTTTAGATTACCACCCTCAGCAGAGAACCAAAAATACAGCGGCACAAAAGTATTTCACATGTGCAGATGGCACCAGTAGGAAGTGGCTCACATATTGCGAAGAACAGCATACATTGTTTTGTTTTGTCTGTATGGCATTTGGCAATAGCACTGACCCCAGAAAATGTATTACTGGAATGACAGGATGGAGACGTGCGCAACAGAATGTGGAGGAGCATGAAAAGAGTGCTACACACCGAAAGTGTGCTGAAGCCTATTTTCTAAGAAGTAGAAAAGGAGATATCCAGAGCAAGTTTGCTGGCAGTCAGATGTCTGCTCATAGGCAGCAAGTAAGAAAGAAACGTCAGGTTTTGGAGTGTGTTGTGGATGTGGTGAAGGTGATAGGCAAGAGGGGCTTGAGCTACATAGGGGGTTTTACAAATGGTATATTCAACAGACTGCCAGCATGTTGATCGGCGGTGTCGGACCGATTGTGTTGGGCCGGTCTGAGCCACATGGCAGGGCCTAATTTTTGTCCCAGTCCAGCCCTGCGTTGATCTGTAGGAGCTTAACTCACGATGCAGCCTTCCGACGGGTGTGCGGTGTGTTGGATGCGTTCGCGTACCTGGGAGGGTAGAGGAAACCTCCTGTTGGCTGTGTCAGGAGCCTGTCTGCTTCTCCTGGTCCCGCTGCTCTCCAGGGTCTGAGTCCTCACTAGGCTCCTGGCTGCGTAGAGACAGGGTAGATTAGATTAGATGTATTGCCCCCCAGGGGGGAAATTCATTTTCACACGACTGTACAGTATACATATATACATACATACATACATACAACACCGTATAACACAGACAACAACAGACAGTACTACACATGACAGATACACAAGAACACACACTCGCGGTCTGTTATTTAAGGCAACGATGGCTGCGGGGATCAGGCTTTTGCCAAAGCGAGCCCTTTTGCACCTTAGCGTTCTGTACCCACGCCCGGATGGCAGTGGGGCGAGAAACAGATTGAGTGGGTGGGTGATGTCCTGTTCTATTGCGGTTGCGATGCGTGAGATGGGCCCTGTTGTTTAGTGCTGTGAGGTTGGGTGTGGGGAGTCCAATAGTTTTTTTTCCTTTTCTGTACTTTTCAAGTTCTTCTAAACGGCACTCGTTAACAGAAGTTTGAATCTTGTAAATGGAATGGTAAATGGTAAATGGACTGCACTTATAATAGCGCCTTTATCCAAAGCGCTTTACAACGGCCTCTCATTCACCCATTCACACACCGATGGCGGCCAAGCTACCATGCAAGGCGCTGGCCCGCTCACTGGGAGCCACTTGGGGGGTTCAGTCAGTGTCTTGCCCAAGAACACTTCGACATGTGGCCAGCCGGGGCTCGAACCACCGATCTGCCGACCTTGCGATCATTAGATGGCCACAGCCGCCCCCCCCCCCCCCCTCTGTAACCTTACCGTTGGAGGGGGACAAGTAGAAGCCGCCGGCGACGGCTTTGACCCCGCTGAGCAGGCTGTCCCCGTTGATGGTGACGTGGGACACGTTGGCACGGGTTTGAGGCGAGCCGTTGTGAGTCAGGACGTTCCTAGGATCACCTACTGTAAGGCAAGGCAGGTTTATTTGTACAGCATTTGTGTCAACAACAGGGGCAATTCAAAGTGCTTCACATACTGTACATTATTTAAAAATACAGCAAGAGGAGCATAGTAAGAAAACAAAAATTACAATGAATAAAAGCCAAATATAAGAAGTAAATAGATAGAACATTTAATAAGACCATAATTAATGGAAAAAAGACATTGATAGAAGTGTTTGTGTTTAATCATAACTGCTGCAAAACATGAAGGTTTTTTAGCTTAGTAAGATTATTAAAAACACAGAAAGTCTGGGAAGATGTTCCAATCATCATCAGTTTTCTTGCATTTCCATAAAGGTAGTAGTTTTCTCTGTTTCCGATGTTATAAAAAACCTGCCGTTTTGATACAAAAACATAACGCGACCCAGAAATTACAAATTTCCATCATTATATAGATCCGTTTTCACCTAAAGAGTAATCCCATAAGTGGTGGGGTGAGAAGGAAGAGGAGGAGGGCCAAAGAAAACAGAAATGTATTGATACAATTTAAGAAAAAATCTTTCCTAAGGAAAAAGAATATCCCCCAAGAAGCCTCAGACAAAGTTGCTAAACTGGCAGCCACACAAAGAGAGCACAGTTCCTTCAAAGGTTTTTTTTAATTTGACGACATGACCAGGTGCAATGAGAGGTAGCGGTTCATTTCACCGAGGTTACCGAGTTCGCAAAACAGTGAGCTAGAACGCAGATTCATCTAAGATAAGGACAAATAAACAATATTTTAATAAAATGTTCATCAGTATTGGGAAAGTACTGCGTTTTGTCTTCTTTTAGCACTCTAAATGGTAAATGGTAAATAGACTGCACTTATACAGGTGCTGGTCATATAATTAGAATATCATTAAAAAGTTGATTTATTTCAGTAATTCCATTCAAAAAGTGAAACTTGTATAATGTATACATTCATTCCACACAGACTGATATATTTCAAGTGTTTATTGCTTTTAATTTTGATGATTATTATTACTGACAACTAATGAAAACCCCAAATTCAGTATCTCAGAAAATTAGAATATTACTTAAGACCAATACAAAACAAGTTTTTTTTTTAAATGTTGGCCAACTGAAAAGTATGAACATGGAAAGTATAAGCATGTACAGCACTCAATACTTAGTTGGGGCTCCTTATGCCTGAATTACTGCAGCAATGCGGCGTGGCATGGAGTCCATCAGTCTGTGGCACTGCTCAGGTGTTATGAGAGCCCAGGTTGCTCTGATAGTGGCCTTCAGCTCTTCTGCATTGTTGGGTCTGGCGCATCGCATCTTCCTCTTCACAATACCCGATAGATTTTCTATGGGGCTAAGGTCAGGCGAGTTTGCTGGCCAATTAAGAACAGGGATACCATGGTCCTTAAACCAGGTACTGGTATCTTTGGCCTGTTGGAAAATGAAATCTGCATCTCCATAAAGTTGGTCAGCAGCAGGAAGCATGAAGTGCTCTAAAACTTCCTGGTAGACGGCTGCGTTGACCCTGGACCTCAGAAAACACAGTGGACCAACACCAGCAGATGACATGGCACCCCAAACCATCACTGACGGTGGAAACTTTACACTGGATTTCAAGCAACGTGGATTCTGTGCCTCTCCTCTCTTCCTCCAGACTCTGGGACCTTGATTTCCAAAGGAAATGCAAAATGTACTTTCATCAGAGAACATAACTTTGGACCACTCAGCAGCAGTCCAGTCCTTTTTGTCTTTAGCCCAGGCGAGACGCTTCTGACGCTGTCTCTTGTTCAAGAGTGGCTTGACACAAGGAATGCGACAGCTGAAACCCATGTCTTGCATACGTCTGTGTGTGGTGGTTCTTGAAGCACTGACTCCAGTTGCAGTCCACTCTTTGTGAATCTCCCCCACATTTTTGAATCGGCTTTGTTTCACAATCCTCTCCAGGGTGCGGTTATCCCTATTGCTTGTACACTGTTTTCTACCACATCTTTTCCTTCCCTTCGCCTCTCTATTAATTTGCTTGGACACAGAGCTCTGTGAACAGCCAGCCTCTTTAGCAATGACCTTTTGTGTCTTGCCCTCCTTGTGCAAGATGTCAATGGTCGTCTTTTGGACAACTGTCAGGTCAGCAGTCTTCCCCATGATTGTGTAGCCTACAGAACTGGACTGAGGGACCATTTAAAGGCGTTTGCAGGTGTGTTTAGTTAATTAGCTGATTAGAGTGTGGCATCTTCAATATTGAACCTTTTCACAATATTCAAATTTTCTGAGATACTAAATTTGGGGTTTTCATTAGTTGTCAGTAATAATCATCTAAATTAAAAGCAATAAACACTTGAAATATATCAGTCTATGTGGAATGAATGTATACATTATACAAGTTTCACTTTTTGAATGGAATTACTGAAATAAATCAACTTTTTGATGATATTCTAATTATATGACCAGCACCTGTATAGCGCCTTTTTTGCTGCTCCAAAACGCTTTACAACGGCCTCTCATTCACCCATTCACACACACATTCACACACCAATGGCGGCAAGCTGCCATGCAAGGTGCCGGCCCGCTCACTGGGAGCAATTTGGGGTTCAGTGTCTTGCCCAAGGACACTTCGACATGTGGCCAGCCGGGGCTCGAACCGCCGATCTGCCAACCTTGTGATCATTAGACGGCAGCTCTACCTCCTGCGACACAGCCACCCGTCTACTCTCCAACAGTCTAGATTTGAAATCAAACAATTACTATGAGGTTAAAGAGATATTCTAGAGAGATCTCTATAGAGATTCTCAGCTTTAACTCAATACTTCACCATTTAGATATCACAACCCTTTTTAAACCTATAGTCCCCTAATTGCAGGTAACCAGTAGTGTTGGAAAACTGGCTTGATAGGTGTTCCTTTGTTAGTCAGGTGTGTTCTATAATAGGTGTTCCTGGTTAGTCAGGTGTGTTCTATAATAGGTATTCCTTTGTTAGTCAGGTGTGTTCTATAATAGGTGTTCCTTTGTTAGTCAGGTGTGTTCTATAATCAGGTGTGTTCTGTTGCATAATCTGCATAGGCATAAGAGAGCTGTCAATGTCTAGCCTCTACGTTTTCAATTGGAATCTGTCAATATGAAGACCAAAGAGTTGTCACTGCAAGTCATTACTGGGCAGAGAAATCAGAAAGACTATGGTCGTAGTTAGACACAAAAACAGGACGGCCAGGTTACGGTTTTTCTAAAAGGTATCTTAAAAGAGCCGAGCAGAGATCTGGATATAAAAATGTAATTGGACAGATGAGACAAAGACAAAGACAAAGACGTTGTGATGGTGAGAGTGAAGTGTGGAGAGAGAAAGGGGGGTAGTGGTGGTCTAGAGGATAGTGAGTTGGACTTGGGATCGGAAGGTTGTGAGTTCAAATCCCGCCTGAAGCCACACCACTACTAGTGTGCCCTTGGGTAAGGCACTTAGCCCTCAGTTACTCCAGGGGGAATGTCCCTGTAATTCGTAATTGTAAGTCGCTTTGGATAAAAGCGTCTGCTAAATGGCAAAATTATAAATTATTAGAAAGGAACTGGCCAATATCCACAGCATACCCTGTCATCTGTGAAATATGATGGTTAGGTATATTACCCTCCGCGGTGGCCAAGGCGCTGCGGACCCCGTGCCAGAGCTGCGAGATCTCCTGGTCGGTGGGCGTGCGATCTAAACAGAGGCCTTTCTCATCGTACAGCCTCCGTCTACCACCACCACCACCACCGCCACCACCACCACCACCACCACCACCACCGCCCTGGGACTCCCTGGGATGACCTGGGGTGGCCGAGCCCTTGGCGGCGGCAGCCTCGTACGAGGGACAGGCACAGCAGGGTGGGAACGGCGCGAAGGTAACTCCGCCCGTATCTGTCCTGACGGCGTCCGTGTGGGAGAAGAAGCGTTCTGAATTGTCCTTCGAAGGCGACGCCTGCTGCTCTAGATGCAGACCTTGTCTGACGCTAGAAGGAGTCGTCTTGGTGACGTGTTGTGTGACCGCAACGGCTGTTTCTCCCGCATTGCCGTTGGTGACGTCTGTCCTGGGGGGGGGGCGAGGGACCAGAGTCTTCCCCTGGGTGCCCTGGGTCCTGGCTACGCGACCGGCGGCTTCGGCCGCGAACTGACGCCGAATGACGGAGCCCTTCCTGGGGCAGGAAGAGGCGACAGAAGAAGCCCCGCCTCCGACTCTGGCAGACCTCACCCTCCGGGGGACCCTGGGGCACCCCCCCCCCGCTCTGACACCCCCGCTCCTCTGCACCTTGCTGCCCTCCTCTCCTCCACGCTCCTGGAGCTTGCTGGAGTCTTGAACCCCGACAACATCTGCCCAAGCTTGCTTTGTAAGGTGATAACCGGGGGAGGCTGGAGAGGGGGTGGTGGTGATGGGGGGGGCAGTCCTAGGGGCCCCTAAGGAGGTCGCAGTCTGACTCTGTTGGTGGTCTGCAGCAGGGTTAGGGTTACTTGTGTTATGAGGTGGATACGCAGGCTTGTTTTTGATGTTATTTTGTTCGAGCATGTTTGTGTTTTTCACTTTCTCCTCGTCGTCACAAAGAGTCAACTCGTCAAACCAACGTAACTTTTTTTTCTTCACCGTTTTATTGCCCTCTGCGTCCTTGGCTTTCTCTCTGGTCAGTTCGACGCTGTCTCTGATGCACAGCGCTACTTGTTTCGTCAACATTAAATGTCCGGCGCCGACCGAAGGCGACTTGGCCTTTCCCGACACATATCGTGACTGCTTCTTGAGGATCCCTTTAACGGATCTGATCTCACCGATTGTAGAATCTGAACCGGATACGAGAAGAGATGCTGGACGTATTTCTCGTATCTCTTCAGAAGGGAGACTCTTCAGACATTTAGGAAAGTCGGACCGTATGTTAAAGTTACAAGTCTGGTTTAGAGGGTCTGTGTTGTTGTTGTCGTTGAGGTTGTTCATGGCATCGTTGACTTTGTTCCTGTGTGACTGAGCGATGCGTTCTGTCGCTGTCGGCTGGATAGAGATGTTTTCTTCGTGGGCTGCGATACATTTCGCATTGAAATTCAGGACAGCGTCCGACCGTAAGGGGGTGTCGTATAAAACGTCCTTGTGGCTGCAGTTTTTGGTGGGTAGAACGATCTTTGTCGCTGACGGATTTTTAAGATACTTCTCCTCTTGGTTTCTGACCTGCGGCCTGAGATCCACTTTCCTTTCTTGTGTCTGACGAGAGAGTTCCAGAGGTGTGCTGTCTGGAGCGCTTCTACAGCCTGGGATCGCTGAGGTTGCATCCCTTCGGACGCCTGTTCGAGAGTCACAGTTATTCGCGTGTACTGCAGTTCCCATAATCCCACTTGGAGTTAACAGGCCTTGGTGACTCAGAGGGGGCGGAGCTTCAGTGTTGGATGACTGGTCTGTTGAGTTTGGCCCCCCGGTGGCCAGAGGGAGGTGGTGCAGTCTTGACTGGAGCTCAGAGCTTGCTTGCTTGTGGTGGGATCTGTTCTGTTGCAGTAGGTTTTCGTTCAGGAAATGGTTTGTTGGACAGAGGGTCACATCAGATGATAGACTCAGGCCGTTTAGGTGTTTCTCAACTGTCACCTCCGACTGGTCCAGTGAGCATTCAGAAGAACATCCTGTGTTTGTTGTGCTGTTGTGGTTGAGGTCCTTTTCCAAGCTATCCAGACTGGACAGGCTATCGCTATCTGAATGAATGATGTGATTTTCATGGTGATCCTAAAATACATAAGAGTTTAATTAAAAAGTGATGAATATCAAAACATAACATTAATATAATACACATAACAAGTTAAGTATCTAGTGCTTGGGCCCAGTACAGGTAACATTCCTGTGTGGTGTGTGTGTGTGTGTGTGTGTGTGTGTGTGTGTGTGTGTGTGTGTGTGTGTGTGTGTGTGTGTGCGTGTGTGTGTTATTTAAGCTATTTTTTGACACACTTCATGTAAATCTATCAAGGGCTTTTTAGAATCAAAACAATGATGTTTCAGAGAGATATGCCTCTAACACTCCTCATGATTTACATTTGAGATGAGTATTCTAAAACTACCGGTGCTGTCTTTCACCACTGGTTAGAGTGGCAAGTGACACCATCTCCCAAAAATCATATCGTTGACCCCAGAAGATCCTACCTGAGCATAGCTAGTCTCCCTGTCCCTCAGTTGACCCCAGAAGATCCTACCTGAGCATGGCTAGTCTCTCTGACCCTCAGTTGACCCCAGAATGACCCCAGAAGATCCTACCTGAGCATGACTAGCCTCCCTGACCCTCTGTTGACCCCAGAAGATCCTACCTGAGCATAGCTAGTCTCCCTGTCCCTCAGCTGTGTGTCTTGAAGTGTCTCGTTGAGGTACAGCAGCTGACTGTTCTTGAAGCTGTTCAAGCTCTTCTCCTGCATCAGCTTGGCGTAGGCCTCTACTGCGGAGAGGGTCCTCTGGTGGAGATGGAAGCTGGGGGGCTTGGGGGGCTTTGGGGACGGAGTGCAGCTCCTGTGTTGTATGGGATAATAATAATAATAACAATAATAATAATAATAATAACAATAATAATAATTCATTGTTTTTATATAGCGCTTTTCCAAGGCTCAAAGATGCTGACAATATGGGAAAGACAGAAAACACAGAAACAACAAGCAACAGTTAACATGAGCACATAGAACACAGAGTTAACGAACAGGCACAGGGAACAATTAACACAGCAATGTCCAGGGGGGGGAGGGGGGTGGCAGGGTTAGGGGAGATGGTTAAGGGGTAGGGGAGGTTGTATGCATGTCCAGGGGGGGAGGGGGGTGGTGGCAGGGTTAGGGGAGATGGTTAGGGGTAGGGGAGGTTGTATGCATGTCCAGGGGGGGAGGGGGGGGGGGGGGGGGTGGCAGGGTTAGGGGAGATGGTTAGGGGTAGGGGAGGTTGTATGCGTGGGAGAACAGGTAGGTTTGGAGGCGGGATTTAAAAGTGGAGACTGAGGGTGAGTCTCTGAGTGGTTGAGGGAGAGAGTTCCAGAGGCGGGGTGCAGCTCGTGAAAAGGTACGATATGATATGGATATGGATATGACAATGATAAAATGCCAATACTATGATGACAATGACAATACTTTGATGGCTGCTCATCCCTGGTTGATGTGACTCTTTAACCTTTGACCTACTGATGTTTACATTACTGCCTTTGAACTTACTGCATATTGCACAATGCACATGTCTCCTGATATAGCTTCTTTTATACTTCTGCACATTAGATACTGTACAGAAACTACCTCACTGTACACAAACTACCTCACTGTACACAAACTACCTCACTGTACATACCTACCTAACTGTACATAACTCATAACTGTATATAGCCCATATACGTGTTTCCAATACTACCTCTGCACATACTGTATATTACATAGTTACCTATCACTACCTCTTGTTCTATTTATATCATGCCCTTATCTCACTATTTGCACTTCTGGTTGGATTCTAAACTGCATTTTGTGTCAGTCTTGACTGGTTAGACTTCCAGACCTGCTGAAGGAGGAGCCGCTGGAGAGGAACGACGACTGTCGGGCGTACGAACTCAGGCTGCCTTGGATGTGATTTAGCGCTTCTTCAATATTAGGGCTGCTTTTCCTGAAAGCTGAAAAATGCAAGAAATATTTTCTATTATTATTAATCCTTTATTTAACCAGGGTAGTCATATTGAGACAGTAGCCTCTTTTTCAAATGAGCCCTGGCCAAGAAAGGCAGCACTTAATTAAAAAAGACATACAATATACAACATAAAATAACAACAAACAAGCAACAGAAACAGTGAGCAGATAAAGGCTATAGAAAGATAACCTGAGCACATTTGCATGTATGATTCAAAGTCTCTGTAACACACAGTTTAAAGTCAGAGAGTGGAATGAATATGTCAAGTTTCAACTTTTTCTGAAGTACATTCCACTTTGAAGGAGCATTGTAAATATAGCCTGTTAATGTCTGTAAAGCTGCTGCTATATGATAAGTTATTTCCCAAAGACTAACTCCAAGGCCCAGTAAAGGTTATGTGTTATGTGGGTGGGTACGACATAAGGTAGGATATGGAACGGACATTGTCTCCGTCTCTGGGAGGGAGGCAGGTGGGCTCTCTGGAAGCGTTCGGTGGCGTCCTGTACGCTCTGTTTACGCTGCTGCAAGATGTTCTCTCTCAGCCTCTGCTCCTGGACGTCCCACTGCCTCCTCCTCTCCTCCTGGGCCCTGCAGAGAGGCGCAGAGAGCAGCCCCGCGAGTGTACGTTTAATAAGACACAACAAACAGAAGGAGTGCTACCTTTTAGTTTAGTTAGGATCGAGTACAGTAAATCAAGCGTCGTTGATTATCGTGAGCTCTTTTAAACACAACAGAAACCCGAGTCACCAAGCACTCCTGGGGTCATGAATAAGTTAAAAGCCGCCACTCACTCGTAAATTAAAGTCGGATGGAGGAGGAAGAACATTTTGAGCGTCTTTATTCAAAACAGACTGATGGGACATGGGACACTTCGCCCATAAAACATTGTTGTCCATTACCTACTGTCCTGCCCTGCAGTGGTGTTGACTAACTGCATCTCTACTCCATCTGTACTAGGTAGGTTTATCCTCAAATCTAGAGGTCAGAAACACAAGCCTCGATCGCAAGTGGAGCGTTGGACACTTTATCATATAGTTTGCATTTCTTAGGCTTTGAGACATGCCCCCCCCCCCTGTGTCCTAACAGTTGGGCGTAGCAAACATTTCAGTCAGTAAAGAGACTTAGAAAAGTGGCCTGGGGTGGTCCAGTGGTCTAGCACCAGTACCATGGCCTGAGGTGGTCCAGTGGTCTAGCACCATGGCCTGGGGTGGTCCAGTGGTCTAGCACTGCGGTCTACAGTGCACACATTATGCCCATGTCGGCATGGGTTATAATCCGGCCCATGCCCTGCTGACATGCCCTCTCTCTCCCTTCTTCTCCTTACTTTCCTGTCTGTCTTCACTATATCTGTCCAACAAAATGAAAAATTATGAGTGGGACTTCCCCACGTATAAAAAAGAACTTAAGAGTAAAGAAGAAGAGACTTAGAAAAACACAGCAGGGTTGAAACTTTAAACTTACTTTCTGCGTCGGTTGGTATCCAGGAAGAACTGGCGAGCGCGGGCTCGGCACGACTTCTGCTCCTCCACCAAAACATGTCGATCATCTTCGAGTCGATCGACGCCGATCCTGACATTTCTAACAGCATTCACAGCTAAGGACCAATACTATAACTATAACCAATATAGCCTTAACTCCCTGAAGAAATCAAACAGGCCCAAACCCTTAAAATATTTAAATCTAAGCTAAAAACCTTCATGTTTTGCACCAGTTATGATTAAACACAAACACTTCTATCAATGTCTTTTTTCCATTAACTACGGTCTTATTAAATGTTTTATCTATTTACTTCTTATATTTGCTTTTATTCATTGTAATTTTTATTTTCTTACTATGCTCCTCTTGCTGTATTTTTAAATAATGTATGTAAAGCACTTTGAATTGCCCCTGTTGTATGAAATGTGCTACAAATAAACCTGCCTTGCCTTGCCTTAACTAGCCGATACATTACACAAGAGATAGGCCTACATTTAAAAATCATAATATACAGTACCAGTCAAAAGTTTGGACACACCTTCTCATTCAATGGTTTTTCTTTATTTAGTCAATATATTATTTTCTGCAAGTTTAATACTGAAGACATCAAAACTATGAAAGATCACATATGGAATTATGTAGTGAACAAAAAAGTGTTAAAACACACCAGAATATGTTTTATATTGTAGATTCTTCAAAGTACCAACCTTTAGCTTTTTTAGTGGTTTTCTCCCACGTATTCTAGAGAAGAGAATGCTGGGCGGTGTTCACAGTTCCCTTTTCCACTGACACGCACACGCTGTATGCACACGCACACACACACACACCACACCAAACACACACACACACACACACACACACACACACACACACAGACACACACCAAGCTGATTGAGAGAATGCCAAGTGTGTGCAAAGCTGTCTTCAAAGCTAAATGTGGCTACTTTGAAGAATCTGAAATATAAAACATTATTCTTGTGTGTTTAACACTTTTTTTGTTCACTACATAATTCCATATGTAATCTTTCATAGTTTTGATGTCTTCAGTATTAATCTACAATGTAGAAAATAATATATAAATAAAGAAAACCATTGATTGAGAAGGTGTGTCCAAACTTTTGACTGGTAGTGCTAACCATACTCTGACCATAACCATAAGCCTGACCATAACCATAACTATACTCTGACCATAACCATAACTCTGACCATAACCATAACACTGACCATAACCATAACTCTGACCATAACCATACTCTGACCATAACCATATTCTGACCATAACCATACTCTGACCATAAGTCTGACCATAACCATACTCTGACCATAACCATACTATAACCATAACGCTGACCATAACCATACTATAACCATAACTCTGACCATAACCATACTATAACCATAACCATACTCTGACCATAACCATAACTTTGACCATAACCATAACTCTTACCATAACCTTAACCATACTCTGACCATAACCATAACTCTGACTGGCATAACCATAACCAATGAAATAATGCAACACATCCCATTTCTATGGTTAGGGTCCTGTGTTGTCAACAAGATAAAACACTCACACACACACACACACACACACACACACACACACACACACACACAAAAGTGACCCACTTCTAGTCCACCCTGGGTTAGAGTTACAGTTACAGTTAAGGGTAGGGTTAGGGTTAGAGTTAGGGGTAGGGGTGGGTAACTAACCTAAACAAGTAAACTAACACATAATGAAGGATACGAGTAGAAGAAGTTGTCTTGCATCATAGGATACCCTAGGATACCCTAACTACCTGGCCGACGCTGTTTGCTCGACCATGTTCAGACAGGTTTGACCTGCTGGGCTCCTGTAGTTGTGGATGTACAGTTACAACCTTGTCTTCCACGGTGGAGGTCTTCCCTTCCTTTCTTCCTTCCTTCCTTCCTTCCTTCTTTCACCAGTTAAACAGCAGCAGCTGAGCTTTATCTGCCATGACTTCGGAGGTCATAAGCTAGCAGGTTGATCCCACAGAGCTGTGTGTGTGTGTGTGTGTGTGTGTGTGTGTTAGCTAGCTAAGCGTAGTTTAGCTAACAGCCACGCTATGATGGCAACCAGGACGCGCTTCCTTGACAACGGCAGAGGGCTGCACTTCTGTAACATGTCCAGCAGATGGCGCTCATCCTCTCTTATTAGTAACATGTCCAGCAGATGGCGCTCACTCTCTCTCATTACTGGGCTTGCTTCAGCAAGTCCAACTATTGTTGTTCTTCGACATACTTATTATTACTGGGCTTGTTTGAGCAAGTCCAACTATTATCTATTATATATTATATACTACTACTACTACTACTACTACTACTACTACTACTACTACTACTACTACTACTACTACTACTACTACTACTACTACTACTACTAATAATAATAATAATAATAATAAGAAGAAGATAATAATATATAATAATAATAATAATAATAACAATAACAACAACAATAACAATAACAATAGAGAGTTTATCACTAAATACCAAAATAATCAAGATTGATTACAATTTCAAGAAAAATAACTAACGATAGCTACTGTCATATCGATCATGAAGGGGTTTTATATTTCATCAGAAGTAAACATTTGTAAATGGTGGATATAGTGCTTTGTAACAAAACAAACTCCTATTGTCCTTACAGCAGTTCTGTGAACCATATTACTGTTCTAAAGGTACTGTGGCCCTCAGCCCACCTTCTCTCCAACACAAGGATGGCTATCTAATAGAAGCCTGGTTGTCAAGGAGACCTAAAACACGCTACTAGACTAGAAGAAAAGGACATTTGTGGTCACCTTGACCCTTTAAGCTCTCCGTACATCTGATCTCGCTATCTGGAATATCTCTGAGAAATGTATGCAGTGACAATTGAAGAAGACATAAAAAACAAACATGTAATTAGATCACACCACCTCCCAGACAACAATGACACTGTTTCCAAGTAATATATAATAAATAAGCTTAAGCAGTGAGAATCACCGCTGATAGTGTTGGACGCAAGTGACGCACTCAGAGATAGGCTCAAGGCTTGTGCACGTGTCTCAGATCGAGCACAGGCATCAACAACATCCACACTCATGTGATAAAGCCCTCTCTGCTCATAAACAACTGAAAATATCACCAGCAACGGATGGAGAGGTTCGACATAAGAGGGGGTCACATGCACAGTGACTGTGACATAATGACCCAGATATGACCTCATCTAAAGATTAGTAGAAGCACAGACACACACGACTGTTCTATCTCTGTGGCTAGAAGCACATCACACACCAGGCCTGAACAGAGAGGCCGGTGATTGGCTTACACTCAAAGGAAAGCTTGTGACATCACACCTATGTCATTACAACTGAGGGTGGAATCACGGTATAGAGCTTGTTGGAAAGAAAGAGTACTTCAATGACTTTAGCTGTACTGCTTTCTATTCAACCTAGCTTGGGAACAAGCATACATGTAAAAAAAGAAAAAAAAGAAGAAGAAAAATGCCATTTAGCTGACGCTTTTATCCAAAGCGACTTACATTGCAGTGAGTACATACAGTTCAGTATATATGTTCCCAGCGGGAATCGAACCCACAATCTAAGCGTTGTTAGTGTTGTTAGCACCATGTTCTACCAACCGAGCCACAGAGGACCACAGACACAGAGGACCACAGACGCAGTAATCATACATGTAGGGTGGATTCAGTAACATACATGTAGGCTGGATTCAGGTAGTCATACATGTAGGGTGGATTCAGGTGAACATACATGTAGGGTGGATTCAGGTGATCATACATGTAGGGTGTATTCAGGTGATCATACATGTAGGGTGGATTTAGGTGAACATACATGTAGGGTGGATTCAGGTAGTCATACGTGTAGGGTGGATTCAGGTGAACATACATGTAGGGTGGATTCAGGTGAACATACATGTAGGGTGGATTCAGTAACATACATGTAGGCTGGATTCAGGTAGTCATACATGTAGGGTGGATTCAGGTGAACATACATGTAGGGTGGATTCAGGTGAACATACATGTAGGTTGGATTCAGTAACATACATGTAGGCTGGATTCAGGTGAACATACATGTAGGGTGGATTCAGTAACATACATGTAGGGTGGATTCAGTAACATACATGTAGGGTGGATTCAGGTGAACATACATGTAGGGTGGATTCAGTAACATACATGTAGGCTGGATTCAGGTGAACATACATGTAGGGTGGATTCAGGTAGTCATACATGTAGGGTGGATTCAGGTGAACATACATGTAGGGTGTATTCAGTAACATACATGTAGGGTGGATTCAGATGAACATACATGTAGGGTGGATTCAGTAACATACATGTAGGCTGGATTCAGGTAGTCATACATGTAGGCTGGATTCAGGTAGTCATACATGTAGGGTGGATTCAGGTAGTCATACATGTAGGGTGGATTCAGGTGAACATACATGTAGGGTGTATTCAGTAACATACATGTAGGGTGGATTCAGATGAACATACATGTAGGGTGGATTCAGTAACATACATGTAGGCTGGATTCAGGTAGTCATACATGTAGGGTGGATTCAGTAACATACATGTAGGGTGGATTCAGTAACATACATGTAGGGTGGATTCAGTAATATACATGTAGGGTGGATTCAGGTGAACATACATGTAGGGTGGATTCAGGTAAACATACATGTAGGATGGATTCAGTAACATACATGTAGGCTGGATTCAGGTGAACATACATGTAGGCTGGATTCAGTAACATACATGTAGGGTGGATTCAGATGAACATACATGTAGGGTGGATTCAGTAACATACATGTAGGCCGGATTCAGGTAGTCATACATGTAGGCTGGATTCAGGTGAACATACATGTAGGCTGTATTCAGTAACATACATGTAGGGTGGATTCAGATGAACATACATGTAGGGTGGATTCAGTAACATACATGTAGGCTGGATTCAGGTAGTCATACATGTAGGGTGGATTCAGTAACATACATGTAGGGTGGATTCAGTAACATACATGTAGGGTGGATTCAGTAATATACATGTAGGGTGGATTCAGGTGAACATACATGTAGGGTGGATTCAGGTAAACATACATGTAGGGTGGATTCAGGTGAACATACATGTAGGGTGGATTCAGGTAGTCATACATGTAGGGTGGATTCAGTAACATACATGTAGGGTGGATTCAGGTAGTCATACATGTAGGGTGGATTCAGGTAGTCATACATGTAGGGTGGATTCAGGTGAACATACATGTAGGGTGGATTCAGTTACAATATACATGTAGGGTGGATTCAGGTAGTCATACATGTAGGGTGGATTCAGTAACATACATGTAAGGTGGATTCAGTAATATACATGTAGGGTGGATTCAGGTAAACATACATGTAGGATGGATTCAGTAACATACATGTAGGCTGGATTCAGGTGAACATACATGTAGGTTGGATTCAGTAACATACATGTAGGGTGGATTCAGGTGAACATACATGTAGGGTGGATTCAGTAACATACATGTAGGCTGGATTCAGGTAGTCATACATGTAGGGTGGATTCAGGTGAACATACATGTAGGGTGGATTCAGGTGAACATACATGTAGGGTGGATTCAGGTGAACATACATGTAGGGTGGATTCAGGTGAACATACATGTAGGGTGGATTCAGTAACATACATGTAGGGTGGATTCAGTAACATACATGTAGGGTGGATTCAGTAACAACATACATGTAGGGTGGATTCAGGTAGTCATACATGTAGGGTGGATTCAGGTAGTCATACATGTAGGGTGGATTCAGGTAAACATACATGTAGGATGGATTCAGTAACATACATGTAGGGTGGATTCAGGTGAACATACATGTAGGGTGGATTCAGTAACATACATGTAGGGTGGATTCAGGTGAACATACATGTAGGGTGGATTCAGGTAGTCATACATGTAGGGTGGATTCAGGTAATCTGGGACATTGGTTAATGTGGGACACCTAATATAAACTCAGTGTATTTCCTGTTCTACCAAAGTCTTCTTTTATATTGGTAGACAAATCTACTAATCTACTCAGTCACATGAAATCCATTCTAAACCTATAGAAAGCATTTCCTGTTGACTAGATGTTGTTAGAACAGGAAATTACCCAAACACATTACCCAATCACATTACCCAATGTCTCAGATTACCCGAATTGAAGGGGGATGTTTTTGTTGTTGTTGTTGTTATTATTACTAAAAAGAAAAAAGTAAAGGGGAAAATTCCCCTTTAACTTTTTGTTCTTTCTTCATTGTTTATGTGAATAAATCTTACTTAACTTACAATATGTGAAAGGCAAGGCAAGGCAAGGCAAGATTATTTGTATAGCACATTTCATACAACAGGGGCAATTCAAAGTGCTTTACATACATTATTTAAAAATACAGCAAGAGCAGCATAGTAAGAAAATAAAAATTACAATGAATACAAGCAAAAGAAGTAAATAGAGGTAAGTAAATAGATAAAACATTTAATAAGACAATAGTTAATGGAAAAAATACATTGATAGAAGTGTTTGTGTTGAAACAACTTATTGTAACGTAAAATGCCTCTATGACTTGATTTTAAAATGTGTAATGACCATGTTGTTTCAATACTCATAACCTCACAGGATCAGATTAGATGATGTCTCTCAGAGTGGAAAAATCACTTCAAAGACAATGAGGTGGAGTGTGTTTGTCCTCCAGCTCCCCCCCTGTCTCCTAGCTACAGGCAAACACCAACCCTGTTAAATAAAGAACATGGGCTTTCACACACGGGTAGTTTGCCAGTTTACACAAAGTGTAAGTATTGTTGTACAAACCTAGGAAGTATCCAGGCAAATAATAGATTTAGAATTGATAGTTTAAATGTTTTGTATTACAGAGGCTGAACCTTGGATGGTCTAAGAGCCTCATATTCCACCCCCTCTTTTCATAAATTCATCTTTTATGCATCCTTGGGCTTTTTGAAAGGCGCTATATAAATGAAAGTTATTATTAATTATTATTTATAAAACATCCATTATCCAGACTACAATTCCCTTGATGCTTAGCCACTAGGTGAAATGTTTGACACAGGTGTTGTGCATTAGCAAAACAAGTGATGTTGTTTGAACCCTTTATACCACTGCATTCACTTGTCTGCTTTGTGCCTGAAGAATGTCTATGACCGAAAGCTTGCAATAAACTATGTTTTTTTGCACAGATAGTGTGTGGATGCTACTCTTCTGCACTCTATTGATACTCTTCAGTTGCAGTTTAAGTTTAAGTTTAAGTTGCAGCACCTCAGCTAAGTCTGATCACGGATGAGCGGTGGTATTTTCACAATTCGGATACAAATCCATTAAACATGGAAGCTTTGAAGTGCAATAGGCTACATTTTCTTTTTCAGAACAGAAAGTTCAAAGTCTGCTGTCAGGCAAAATAGCCGAACCAGGACTTTTTATACTGGTTTAACACTAGAACAGCCGTGCCTATTTTACCTAAGAGCCGCCTCGGGGGTCAAATGACCATAGTCTTTACAATGGGAAGCTGCTATTTACACACAACAACCACTAGTTGGCGCGTCTTGTAAATTAGCCTGCCTAATACACAGAAAACTTGCAAAAATAGCTTTATACTAGCTTATCCTGATGTCATTTTGAAAATGTAAGGATACTGGGTGGTAGAACACACATATCTAGGAAAAGTCATGAAAGGAGGGTCCTGAAATTTGATCCAGTGCAAAGATATCACATTTTTTTACTCACTTGGTCAAATGACCCGCTGTTCTAGTGTAGAAAGATATTCTTTCCACATTAAATTAATCAATCAATCATATCCTTGGGTATTTGTCGTGCTTTGTAAAATTAGACATGTTTCTGTTCATAACATCTGCTGGAACTCTCTCTCTCCCAAGTCCTGGCAGTGACCAGCATTTTATATCTCGTCTTAGACAAGGCAGGCTGTGGGGCTGTTGAAAGGTTTCTGTGTTCAAAGGGGAAGGACCTACATGGTTATTACAGAACACCAGCCCAGTCCAGCCCAGCGCTGCCAGAACAGTGGACACTATATTCTTTCATGGATGGCATCTGAGATTTTCTTTTGACTGATTCCCCCTCATGTATTAGGCTACTAACTTGTATCTTTACTCACTTAAACAACTTAAAAACTATATTCTTCCCGAAGAGGACCTGGATAAAACCAAAGACAAAGGCGAGAAAAGTTAGACATGTTCATTCTTCTTCTGACCAAAAAACTATGTTAAAGATATTGGCACATAGCAATATATAGTCAACTATTCTATTCAACCGAATAATGGCAGTGCTACGGCTAACAAACCCGATATATATTTTTTTAAATTAAGTTTTGAAGGCAGTTTTAAATTCCTAATTTAAATATATTATGGTTGTCAAGTAACATGAGATACGTGTTAATATAAAGCGACATATAAAGCGAATTTCAGGACAAGCAGGTTCATATCTGAGAGGACTATTTGGCACAGCCTTCACAACGGGGAGGAAGGTTTTGGGAAGGTCTTTACGGGACACACACGTCCAGTCTCCAGACGAACAGGCTCTCCTTCTGTGGCTTCGCTCCGCTTCCAATCTGGGGATGGAAAACAACAAAGCAAACGACAGGATGGAAACAGTGACAGTGAAAACTTCGAGCGCAGATTCCACCGCAGAGACAAGTCAAATAGTAAGTGGCATGATCGAGAAGTATAACACAGAGGTCAGATTTAATCAGGGGGGGAAAACATCAAATGATCCACAGCCGTTCGCCTGTGCGCCCTCCGCCAAGCGTCATTTTGGAAACGTGGGCGCGTTGCTGTGCCATAACCCTAACCCTGGCTCCAGCAACGACACTGCGATGTTCAAGGACTGTACCCTAACCGATAACTCACTTACTACAACTTCTAAACCTTATTATGCTGCAGACGAATATCTGAAGTCCGACAGCGTGCCATGGACAGAGGTGTGCAGTAAAGGAGCATTTCGCGTAAAGGAGAACTTGTCATCGCCGAGCATGACCCCCACTTCCACCACGGGCGTCTATAAGTTCATTAAAGACGAGCAGGAACCCTCGCTGATTATGGGCACCAGTGCTCCTGAAATGGACCCGATAGCGAACCTACCTGCTCTTAATACCTTAAGTTACGATACCGACAGGAAAAAGCAACTGGTGTTTATGGACGAGTCCACGACATTCCCTCCTTCCCTCCCTCCCGGACCACACGCACACTTAGACAGCTCCTATAACTTCCTCGTCGACTTGAACCAGACAAACCCCGTACCCCAAACAAGCACTGACTCCAGAAGTGTGACTGCTTTACCGGGTAAGGGCATGATGATGAACTTCGACGTGATGGGTAGTCCACAGGCGCCGCAGCATCTGATGATTTACAAGAGTGAGATTCCCAGATGGTCGATCCAGACCCAGTCTCCTACAGAACCGCAGTTCTGGTGCCAACCGACAGAAGACCAGTACCAACACGGTGGTTACGTGTCTCCAGATGGCATCCACAGCTCAGCCTTGCTACAGAGATCGCCAACATACACCTCATACGCTGGGTAAGACACCTCCATATGTATAGTGGGCTAAGAAAGAGAACTAACTAAAGATACTAACACAGTGAAGTCATGCCTGTACTAGTGGTCACACTACTGTATATTACACATGTCTCCTGATATAGCTTATTTTATACTTCTGCACATTAGATACTGTACATAAACGACCCCACTGTACATCTCTACAGCTCGTAACTGTATATAGCTCATAACTGTATATAATTCATAACTGTATATAGCTCATAACTGTACATAGCTCATAACTTTATATAGCCCATAACTGTATGTACCTCTAAACTATACTGATGTTTACAACACTACCTCTGCACATACTGTATTACATAGTTACCTATCACTACCATTCTTCTTCTATTTATATAGAATATTTGCAGTTCTGGTTGGATGCTAAACAGCGTTGTATAGAACTTGTAGTCTGCCATGACAATACAGTTGAATCTAATCTAATCTAATCTAATCTAATCTAATATGGAGTTATGAAATACTGTTACCTGCTTTATGAGGAGGTCAAGCTGCTGTCGTGTGTCTCAAGTGAGTGTGCTGTATGTCTCCTCTGTGTTTCAGTATGCCACCCCAGAGACTGTGCATGATCTGTGGGGACGAGGCTTCAGGATGTCACTACGGTGTCCTGACCTGTGGAAGTTGCAAAGTATTCTTTAAAAGAGCAGTGGAAGGTGAGCAAAGGCGATGTGAAACAATATCAATATGGTGAAGTCGTTGTTAAACTGTTAAAGTCTTGGGTAGAGTAGAGTAGAGTATATGTAAAGCACCCTGTGCATTCGTGCTGAGAAGGGTGCTATATAAATAAAGTTTAATTACTTACTTACTAGAGTCTTGTTAGAGGCTTGTCAGACAAGAAATTCAGCAACTAACTATTACAGCTGAGCTGGAATAAGTCAAAGTGAAAACCAGTAACAGCAGGATCTTTTCACCAGTGAGTCTTATTTTTTTATTTTCACTTCTAGGCAAGGCAAGGCAAGTTTTTTGTATAGCACATTTCATACAACAGGGGCAATTCAAAGTGCTTTATATACATTATAATTATAAAATACAGCAAGAGGAGCATAGTAAGAAAATAAAAAATTACAATGAATAAAAAGCAAATATAAGAAGAAGTAAGTAAATAGATAAAACATTAAATAAGACAATAAGTTAATGGATAAAAGACAGTGATAGAAGTGTTTGTGTTCTAGTGAAATGACACAGCATGGGACCGCAGGGACCACACGCAGAGAACGACAGTGTCATTCGATAGTGGTTTAATCAACCTTCCAGGGTGTCTTGTGTTGGTCATTAGCCAATGTATCACTTTGACCAATGTTCACAGTGTTCTTATTTTCTGAGTTGTTTTTCTCGTTATCTTCCAGAGGGAGATATATATGAGCCTCTGTGTCTGACCATGGCCATGTCACCCTGTCCTCACAGCCTTGCCTCTATCTAATGTCCCTCTTTCTCCCTCCCTCTCTCTCTCTCTCTCTCTCTCTCTCTCTCTCTCTCTCTCTCTCTCTCTCTCTCTCTCTCTCTCTCTCTCTCTCTCTCTCTCTCTCTCTCTCTCTCTCTCTCTCTCTCTCTCTCTCTCTCTCTCTCTCTCTCTCTCTCTCTCTCTCTTCAAAAGCCCCCTCTCTCACTCTGGAGAGAGGAGGAACAGCCAAGCCATATCCACAAACAATACTATCAAGCTTATGACATGAGATTTATAACTCTGAGGTGATTTGATGTGTGAAGATAATAAGAAAATAACTTCATTTATAGCCTACATTGTTATTTTATTGAACAGGTCATCATAACTACCTTTGTGCCGGTCGAAACGACTGCATCGTGGATAAGATTCGGAGAAAGAATTGCCCCGCGTGTCGCCTACGAAAGTGCTATCAAGCTGGGATGATGCTCGGAGGTAGCTTTGTGTGTGTGTGTGTGTGTGTGTGTGTGTTTGTGTGTGTGTGTTCCTGTGTTCCTTTTGTAATTCACCAATGCCTGTCTCTCGTATCTGGTGTCACATTAATGAGGTTGCATGTCTCTCATGTTATGCCGGAGTCACACTTTAAAGTCAAGGACTTTCAGACGTCCAAAGTGCTTCCAGATCAAACGCACGAAAAAAACACTTCATGAAAATTGGCAAAAGCATCAAACCGCCGTCCGTTTTGACAGTATAATGAGGCACTGTGTTGAGGTGCTTAATTGTTTTCTATTTCCTTTTGTTACGATATCGCTGTTTGGATTTTTAAATAGTTGTTTTAACCTTCTTTTGTGTTAGTTGATACTTGGGGATAATGAAGAGGGAGTGTGACTATGAAAGGATCTGAAGAGGGAGTGTGACTATGAAAGGATCTAATCAGTCAACCGTTATTTTTCCCAAGTAAACTAAATATTGAGAACATCGTTTAGGAATCGGACTCAGAAACATGCCGTCAACGTTTTTTTATTTTCAGTTTTTCTATTTTCAGTTTTTCTGTTTTATACACAACACAAACAAACAAACTTAACTATTTTTCTGTTTTATACACAAGACAAACAAACTAACTGACTAACAAACAACAAGCTGCCAGGCATACACGTCTAGTATGATCTGGTTCAAAGCAATTCCCAGAATGCAACAGTGTCAGGTACATGCCGTCAAAGTCAAAGAAGGAAACACTTTGCCTCCCTATAAAGATTAAAGATCTAGACCAGGGGTCTTCAACCTTTTTCAACCCAAGGACCCCTTGGATGAGAGACAAATAGAACAGGGACCCCCACATGTAATATATATTTTTAAATGTCTCACATTTTAAAGCCTATAATAACTTTTATATTTACTTCATTCACCTTTTATTTCACCGTATTAACCTATTTATAAACTGGGTTATTAGCCTATATGTGTTTATGATTGATAAAACGTTCATGCATAATTATGATTGGTTATTATTATTATTATTATTGTTGTTGTTGTTGTTGTTGTTGTTGTTGTTGTTGATGAGCAGTGGCGGACTCAGGCTGTTTGAAGGGCAGGGGCGAAAAGAAAAAAAGGGCAGCTACTGGACAACATGGGACCCCATCAGTGCACATGGTCAAGTTTAGACCATTGGAAGGGCAGCCAATAGGGCACATCCTCTAATTTTGCCACTCAAAAGGGCACTTTAGTGTGACTTTTTTCCACTGTGGGGGCTCATGGTCAGGTTTAGACCATTGGAGGGGCACCAATAGAGCACGTCCTCTCATTTTCGCCACTCAAAAGGGCACTTAAGAGAGATGTTTTTCAACCGTGGGGGCACCAGGAGGGGCGGTCGCCCCCCCTGCCCCCCCCTGAGTCCGCCAGTGTTGATGAGGCTTATATTTTCTATTATTATTATTCTTTTTCAACAATGAAACTTTTAGCTTCAGGAAGCCAGGTATGCCTACCTCAGTGAGATGACTGGCCCTGGTGGGTGGTACACACCCTGTCTATTCTGGGGGAGATGGAGGTTGTCAGGCAGAGCATCATGTCATCCTCAGGCTGCAGTCTGGAACTGTATTTGCTCTTCAGGTAGGTGAGGGAGGAGAATCCTCTTTCACAAAGATAAGTTGTTGCAAAACGCAAGAGGCTCACCATGGCCTTTGCTGTCAGTTGGGGGAAGTATTTCTGGCAATGGATCCAGAACTGGGTGAGAGGCTGTGACTCGTACACATTCTTGTGTGTACTGTCTATCAGCTGATTTTCCTCAGCGGCTGTCAGGTTTAGGCGTCGGATGCATTGTCTTTGAATGGAAACCGTATCCATGTCTTGTGCTTAGACGTTGGCACATGCACATCAGAAAAGTACTTCTCAAATTGACTTTCGAGTGCCTCCAAGTGATCAACAATTGCGCATTTCACGTCAGGCGAGGGCACCGCGGAATCCGCGGAAATGCATTGAAATGCGCAGCCAGCTCCGCGCGGTTTTGGCCAACCAGAATCTCGTGGATAGCTGTGCGTAATTCAAAGACGCGCGCCAATACTGATCCACGGGATCTGACCTCGGAATGGTAAAGGAGCGGCGCATAGAGAAGCAAAGAGGCGGGTTTGTTATTAGCAAACTAGTAACTAAATTAGTAACGTTATGCTAGTTATTAATTAACGTTAATTTCGCAATGAAGACCGAACTGCAGCGTTTTAGCCAACACCTAGCTTGCTAGACAGGTGTGTAATTTTTTCCAGCTGACTTTATGTTAGACTCTGCATCATGGGCATAATTTATTTTGTAAATTGTTTTTGTCAAAAGTAGTTTATTATTGCCTATTAATGCTTGTACTTTACTCAATATCATTTTTGTTATATTTTTACATTCTCACTGATTATTTTGGTGAAAATTGTGAATTATTATGACAAAAATTGGCGGACCCCTGCAGTACCTCTGCGGACCCCCGGTTGAAGACCACTGATCTAGACTAAACAGATGTTAATATTCTTATAATAGAATGGTTTTCTTTTCTTTCTTTCTTTTTTTTTTCTTTTAAATTCTTCATAACATTTTTCCTTTCCATGATTTTTGCTCTTATTTCTGTTTTCCTTTTCTTGATGTGTTCTGAGCAAACTATGTATCCTTGTGTCTTTTTTCAGTTTCTTTTTTGTTGTGCTGTCCTACCTTTTTGCCCCATGGATATGATTCTGTTTGTGGTTTCTTTTATCTTATTTACATGTACCAAGTGTTCTTTATGTTATATTGAAACCTAGCTATTGACGGGAGTGGAACTTTCCGTGAGGTTCCCTTCTTGCACCGTTTCATGTGTGCTAAATAAACTAAACAAAAAACTAAAGGTATGAGAGTAATATATACAGTATATTTCAAAAGTGAGTACACCCTTTAGATTTTTGCTAATATTCTGTCATATCCTTTCAGGGGATAACACTATCTTAATGAAACTTTGATATAACTTAAAGTAGTCAGTGTGCTGCTTGAATAACAGTATAGATTTATTGTCCATTGAAAATTACTCAGTACACAGCTGTTAATGTCTAAACAGCTGGCAACAAAAGTGAGTACACCCCATAGTGAACATGTCTAAATTGTGCCCAAAGTGTCAATATTTTGTGTGACCACCATTGTTATCTAGCACTGCTTTAACCCTCCTGGGCATGGAATTCACCAGAGCTGCACAGGTTGCTTCTGGAATCTTCTTCCACTCCTCCATGACGACATCACGGAGCCCACGGATGTTGGACACCTTGCACTCCTCCACCTTCCTCTTGAGGATGCCCCACATGTGCTCAATTGGGTTTAGGTCTGGAGACATACTTGGCCAGTCCATCACCTTAACCTTCAGCTTCTTCAGCAAGGCCTTTGTCATCTTGGAGGTGTGTTTAGCGTCATTATCATGTTGGAAAACTGCCCTAAAAAAACGGCCCAGTTTCCGAAGAGAGGGGATCATGCTCTGCTGCAGGATGTCACAGTATATATTGGAATTCATGTGTCCCTCAATGAAATGCAGCTCCCCAGTGCCGGCAGCACTCATGCAGCCCCAGACCATGATGCTGCCACCACCATGCTTGACTGTAGGCAAAACACATTTGTCTTGGTACTCCTCACCAGGGTGCCGCCACACACGCCGGATACCATCTGACCCAAACAGGTTTATTTTGGTCTCATCAGACCACAGGACATGGTTCCAGTAACTCATGTTCTTGGATTCATTGTCTTCAGCAAACTGTTTGCGGGCTTTCTTATGCATCGGTTTCGGAAGAGGCCTCTGTCTGGGGCGACGGCCATACAAACCGATTTGATGCAGTGTGCGGCGTATGGTCTGGGCACTGACAGGCTGACATCCCACTTCTGCAACCTCTGCAGCAATGCTGGAAGCACTCGCACGTCTATTTTTGGAAACCAACCTCTGGATATGACGCTGAGCACGTGGACTCAACTTCTTTGGTCGACCCTGGCGAGGCCTGTTCCGAGTGGAACCGGTCCTGGAAAACCGCTGTATGATCTTAGCCACTGTGCTGCAACTCATTTTCAGGGTGTTGGCAATCTTCTTATAGTCAAGGCCATCTTTGTGAAGCGCAATAATCCTTTTTTTCAGCCGCTCAGAGAGTTCCTTGCCATGAGGTGCCATGTTGTCCAGCATTCAGAGAGAATTGTGCCCAAAACAACAAATTTAACAGCCCTGCTTATCATTTACACCTGAATCCTTGTAACACTAACGAGTCACATGACACCAGGGCGGGAAAACAACAGCATTGGGCACAATTAGGACATGTTCACTATGGGGTGTACTCACTTTTGTTGCCAGCTGTTTAGACATTAACAGCTGTGTACTGAGTACACATAAATCTATACTGTTATTCAAGCAGCACACTGACTACTTTAAGTTATATCAAAGTTTCAGTAGGATAATGTTATCCCCTGAAAGGATATAACAGAATATTTGCAAAAATCTAAAGGGTGTACTCACTTTTGAGATATACTGTATATATATAATATAACGCATCCTTGTTTCCAGGCCGGAAGCTGAAGCGGTTCGGGACCCTGAAGGCCATGGGGCTGGCCCCCGCCCTGATGTTCCCGTCGCCCCTGACCTTGTCCAGCGACGGCCAGACCCTGACCTCCATGTCCTGCCTGCCAGGCCTCAGAGAGCTGCAGCTCTCCCCTCAGATCCTCAGCATCCTGGAGAGCATCGAGCCTGAGGTGGTGTACTCAGGCTATGACGACACGCAGCCCGACATGCCCCACCTCCTGCTCAACAGCCTCAACCGCCTGTGTGAGAGGCAGCTGCTGTGGATCGTCAGGTGGTCTAAGTCCCTGCCAGGTAACGAGCCCTCTACTTCTAGCTGCTCAGCAACACGCTGACTACACCACACCGTGTTTGAGATTAGATTTGAGATTCGGATTCATTGTCAGACCACTGTACAGTATACATATATACATACAACACTGTATAACACAGACAACAACAGACAGTACTACACATGACAGATACACAAGTACACACACTCAGCGCGGTCTGTTATTTAAGGCAACAATGGCTGCGGGGATCAGGCTTTTGCCAAAGTTTACTAGCATCACTGGCCTCACTGTCGGTTTCTCCTCCCAAATATGGGCAGAGATCATGTGCCTGTGTTTTTTAATAACGTGATCTGTTATCAGTAGATAAATAACGGTTAAGGCTTAAAGATGAGGCGGATTCCCATGACGAGGGTTAACGACTCGACGTTTGTTGTGAAACATGAAACAGCAGCAGTAAGTCCAGCCAGATGCTAACCGATCTGCCTGGCCAAGGTTTCTGCGGTCACAGACCTGCTCACAGATACGCACCAGACCTTCCACCACCAGTGTTGCCAGATTGGGCTACTTTTGGTCACACTGGACGGGTGGATTCAGCAGCTTTTAGACTGGTTGGGCTGGGAATTGTCAATCCCGTCTGGCAACCCTGCCTTCCACCTCCAGCCCAGATAGAGAAGCACAAGGATGTGTGAGACACGGTCTGGTGAAAAGGGCCGCATGTCGGCAATTCTCAAGTCTCGCAAATGAGCAAAAAGCTCATTTTAAAAAGAAAAAGAAAATGTGTTTTCCATTTCTTTGGCATATTATGAAAGTTGAAGTGTTGAAGAGCCCACTCGATGCAACAAACAACAGTTTTAGGATCACCGAATACTTATAATTTGTGAATTGGATTCAATAGGGTTCACACAATTCAGTTGTGTTCAAAAGCAAGGACTGTGTGATCATCACAACACATATTATGTGTTTTTAGCATGTTGATGTTCTAAACATGCAGTTAGATGTAGAACGAATGTTAGAACCTAAATTACAGAACAAAATAGGTACGACAGTGTCGATACAGCATATCCGATTTCTAACATATTTCTTTCTTCTTTAAAAAGGATTTCGTAGTCTACACATCAGCGACCAGATGACCCTCATCCAGTACTCCTGGATGAACCTGATGGTGTTCTCTCTGGGCTGGAGGTCGTTCCAGAACGTCACCAGCGAGTACTTGTACTTTGCTCCTGACCTCATCCTCAGCCAGTAAGTAGTGTCCTATATTCATCTACTACCATCTACTACTGTGCCTCCTGAGACACCTGCTTCCCCATATACTGTGTCTCCTGAGACATCTACTACCCCCTATACTGTGTCTCCTGAGACACCTGCTTCCGCCTATACTGTGTCTCCTGAGACACCTGCTTCCCCCTATACTGTGTCTCCTGAGACATCTACTACCCCCTATACTGTGTCTCTTGAGACATCTACTATCCCCCAGCACTGTGTCTCCTGAGACATCTACTACCCCCCAGCACTGTGTCTCCTGAGACATCTACTACCCCCCAGCACTGTGTCTCCTGAGACATCTACTACCCCCAGCACTGTGTCTCCTGAGACATCTACTACCCCCCAGCACTACTAGGCAAGGCAAGGCAAGTTTATTTGTATAGCACATTTCATACAACAGGGGCAATTCAAAGTGCTTTACATGCATTATTTAAAAATACAGCAAGAGGAGCATAAGAAAATAAAAATGACAATGAATAAAAGTAAATATAAGAAGTAAATAAATAAAACATTTAAAAAGACAATAGTTAATGGAAAAAAGACATTGATAGAAGTGTTTGTGTTTAATCATAACTGGTGCAAAACATGAAGGTTTTTAGCTTAGTTTTAAATATTTTAAGGGTTTGGGCCTGTTTGATTTCTTCAGGGAGTTTGTTCCAGGAGCATGCAGCAGCGTGACTGAAAGCTGCTGCACCGTGTTTTGTTTTTACTCTTGGAATTATTAGCTGATTTGTCTCAGCTGACCTTAGGGACCTTGCGGGAATATAGGGTGGGAGGAGATCTGATATGTATTTTGGTCCAAGACCATTTTGTGATTTGTATGTAATTAGGAGGATTTTGAATTCAATTCTCTGAGAGACTGGTAGCCAGTGCAGGGATCTCAGGATTGGTGTAATGTGTTCAAATTTCTTTGTTTTTGTTAGGACCCTAGCAGCGGCGTTTTGGATGAGCTGCAATTTACGAACAGCTCCTTTAGATAGGCCTGTTTGTAGACCATTACAATAATCAAAGTCTACTCGAAACAAATGCATGGATGAGTTTTTCAAGGTCTTGCTTGGACATGAAACCTCTCATCCTTGTTATGTTTTTCAGGTGATAGTAGGCTGATTTAGTTATCGAGTTTATGTGGCTGTTGAAGTTTAGATCGGAGTCTAGAATTACACCAAGATTTCTGACCTGTTTTTTAGTTTGAAGAGAGAGAGAATCAAGTTTTGCACTGACTTTCGATCTTTTGTCAGGTGCACCGAATACAATTATCTCTGTTTTGTCCTTGTTTAGTTGGAGGAAGTTTTGTGTCATCCAGGCGTTTATTTGCTCAATGTAATTACAGAGATTGTCAATGGGACTATAGTTGTTCGGTGAGAGGGCTATGTAGATTTGAGTGTCATCCGCATAGTTGTGGTAGGCAATTTTGTTCTTTTTTATGATGTGTCCCAATGGAAGGATGTAGAGATTGAATAGAAGGGGGCCAAGGATTGACCCTTGGGGAACCCCACATGTCATTTTAATTTGGTCAGATACAAAGTTGCCAATGGAGACATAGTAGCTTCTGTCCTGTAGGTAGGATCTAAACCAGTTTAGGGCAGTGCCCGAAAGTCCTACCCAGGTTTTTAGTCTATCTATTAGAATGTCATGGTCTACTACAGTGTCAAAGGCAGCACTAAGATCTAGTAGTAGCAAAACTGAGATTTTTCCGGAGTCTGTGTTTACGCGAATGTCATTAAGGACCTTAATAAGGGCCGTTTCAGTGCTATGTAGGGGGCGAAAGCCTGATTGAAAGTCATCAAAGAGATCATTTAGGGTCAAATAATTGCTAAGTTGTTCATGGGCAACCATTTCAAGAATTGTTCCTGTACAGGGAAGGTTTGATATGGGTCTGTAGTTGTTTAGTACAAATGGGTCTAGGCCGTTCTTTTTTAGTAGAGGCTTAATAACTGCAGTTTTCAGGGCTTCAGGGAAGATTCCTGATGAAAGGGAGGTGTTAATTATTTGTATTAGTTCGCCTGCCATGCAGCTAAATATGTTTTTTTAAAAGCTTGTTGGCAGGACATCAAGGGCACAGGTGGATGGTTTAAGACGTGACATGATTTTATCTAGGGTCTTGTAATCAATGGTGTTAAATTGTGACATGGTTGTTATGTCCGCCCTATTTGGGGTTGTTAATGGGGACATGTTTTTCATGCCTGACACAGAAGACCTAATGCCTTGTCTAATGGTTTCTATTTTATTGTTAAAAAAGGATGCAAGCTCATTGCATTTACTAGTCGAGTGAAATTCCTGAGCAATGGGTGTTGGGGGATTTGTTAGTCTGTCAACAGTTCTGAAAAGGATGCAGGCATTATTGATGTTATTGTTTATGATCTTAGAGAAAAATGATTGCCTGGCGCTTCTTATTTCTAAGTTATAGTTTTGAAGATTCTCTGATTATGGGTGTCATCCGGGGGATGGGGATGGGTGTTGTAGATAGCATCCTGTGGCGGGGTAGGGCGATGGGTATTGTTGATGAGGCTGGCATTGTTGATGAGGTTGGCGTCACAGGGGGTGTGGGGCCAGGTGTTGTAGAATGGAGAGTTGCCTGAGATGGAGCAGCTTTCGGGGTGAGCTCTACTCCTGTCTTCACCATTTTCTCTAACCTAGCTGAGAAAGGCAGGAACGGCGTGAATTGGAGGAAGGAGAGCTCAGTGGACTCAGTGGATGAGTGTCTCTGGGAGTTTGGGGTAGAGTGGTTTGGGGGGTCGGGGGCAGGGAGGGAGGGTGGGGGGAGAGAAAAGGGGCTGGACCGTCGCCTTAGTGGGGGTTCAACGAGTTGGCTAATGATTAGTTTTGCCCTGGCGACTGTGGAGCGCAGTTCAGCGCATGGGGAGACTGAGAGGTCATCTGCAGCGCGCATTTCAGCCAGCTGTGATGAGTTTGGAGGGCCCTTTATTGTAGGCTGTGATGAGTCGCAGGACTGTGGGGAGAGTTTATCCACTGTGAGCAGTTCAGCTGCCTGTGCTGAGTCTGAAGAATCCTGCGCTGTAGGCCTTTCAGTTGGTTCAAGAGCATCGAGGGAAGGGGGAGCAGAGTTTATGAGGTTGAAGAGTATGTTGTTCATTAAATGGTATTCTCCCGATCTGTTTAAGTGGAGGCCATCTCTTTTGAATAGGTCTCTCTGCCTCCAGAATATGTTCCAGTGGTCAATGAATTTCAGCCTTTTAAGTTGGCACACACCAGAGAGCCACGTGTTAAGGCTTAGGAGCCGGCTGAATTCCAGGTTACCTCTGTCAACAGTGGGTAGTGGTCCACAGATGAATGTCTCAATCTTAAGCTTGTCAAGTCTATTGAAAAGTTCCATGAAATCACGTCTCAATCTACTGAGCCCATTTTACGTGAATCGGTTTGTCCCGCATGTAATACAAGACGCTTTGTGTCTGGGTTTTTAGACAGTGTTTCTTCCAAATCTTTTGTTATTTCTGAGACCGTTAGGTTAGGAAGACAGTGGATATGTCATTTTTTACCTCTTACGTTTCTGATCGCTGAGTCTCCAATCAACAAAGTATCTTTTGGAGGTGAAGTCTGTTTCATCCGCTGCATATCACACAGAGAACTAGAAGAAGGAGGGGGTGACCTTGAGCTCGTGCCTGCGGGCCGGGGAGTCACCGGAGGGGGCCGGGGAGTCACGTGATTCCCAGGCCTGGGAAATCTTGGCGTGACTCTGATGTTCTTATCTCGGGCCTTAGGAGTCATGCCAGCTCGCTGCTCTGCGGGCCGGTGTCTCAGACTCCTATCTCGGCTCTGTTTAGTCATGCAAGCCCATGGCTCGGGCCTACCTGTTGCTAATGATGCTAACGGTGCTAACGAGGACTTCAGTTGGCTGCTTTTCAGTAGTTTCGGGGGATAATTCATCTGTCCAGTGAATTTTGCAGCTGTCACCTGCCTCGTTAGCTTTGGGAAGTGTGAATTTAGATTTAAAACCTCTTCAAAGGCTTGCGTGGGTGGAGAACCATTAGCGTAGCGATTCTTGAGTGCGGAGAGTCGTCCCTGGAGAGTATATTCCAATAAGTCTACTCTCTTTGAAAGATCCACACAACTTTGACAGATAGCAGGCATGGTAGGAATAAAAGCTATATAAAAATTGTTAAAACTATAAAAAAAGAAGCAAGAAAAAAGCAGGAAAGCAGTGGTATGAGAGGAGCGAGGGAGAAACACATCTAATCTACTCAGAAGCAGGAAGTGGGACAGTACTACACCCCAGCACTGTGTCTCCTGAGACATCTACTACCCCCCAGCACTGTGTCTCCTGAGACATCTACTACCCCCCAGCACTGTGTCTCCTGAGACATCTACTACCCCCTATACTGTGTCTCCTGAGACACCTGCTTCCCCTATACTGTGTCTCCTGAGACACCTGCTTCCCCCGTATACTGTGTCTCCTAAGATTTCTACTTCCCCCTCTTGTACTGTTTCTCCAGTGTCTATTTCTTTCTTAAGTCGGGAACTGAGCAAATGTTCAGTCTTTTATTCAGAAAAAATGTCAATGAATTTCAACGTTGTTGAATAATCGAAAATGGTTTATAACATCTGAGGCCATATTTCCCCTGTGGATTTACCTGCCCAGGGACTGCTGGTGTAATTTAGCTACCCAGCTAATTCAGGGAGAGTCAATGACTGTCCATTGTCCCTTTTAAATAAACGAATAAATAAATACAGGGTTCCCGCGCTGGGCTTAAAAAGCTTAAAGTCTAAAATCCAGTAATGCTATTGATAAGGCCTAAAGGTCTAACATTTCAGTTATTAGGTCTAAAAAATGAGGTGCTAGGTATTAAAAATGAGATTAGCTTGTCCTGCAAGGAAATCAGTCTGACCTATATCTGAACTATTTACGCGGAAATGAAAATTTACTTTTGAGTAATTATGGGACTTATTTATTTTATATTAATTATCCTTGGCAGTGAAATCCCTAATTTCATCACCTCGAGGATGACAAAAAGCTATCGTACGGTGTCGTGAATAGGTCTAAAATTCTATTCAAAGAGGTCTACAAAAGGTCTAAAAAGACCTTTAAATTTGACTTGTTGAAACTTGTAGGAACCCTGTAAATGAACCGTGCCGCTGTCTTTGTTCTTGTAGGGAGGGCATGAGGAGATCGCCCATCTATGACCTGTGCTTGGCCATGCAGTTCATTCCTCAGGAGTTCGCCAGCCTTCAAGTGACCAGGGAGGAGTTCCTCTGCATGAAAGCCATCATGTTACTCAACACTGGTAAACTGGCCCAACGCCTGATGACCTTTTCTTAACCTCCCTGCCTGTCCCACCCTAACCCTATTTGTGGCGAATGATAACAAAGAGAGACATGTGAAGCTATTGTGATCGTGCAGAAAAAGTATCCAACGTGTGAGATGTGTTGTACTGGATGTGACTGGACCTTGAACCAGAGAACGACATATACAGTAGCAGCTGTTGTACCAATCTGAAATCTTTAACCTTTAACAAGAGGAAAAACATATTTCTGATAAACTGAGTGCCTGAACTGAACCCTCTGCTGTAGTATCTATGAGCCAGTTGTTGTTTTTGTGATCAGTTTCAGCTTGGCAATTGACTTTATTTGACTTTAATTAAAAATCAAGTCCAAAGCACTGTTCGGTTTATTTATGTATACTGTATCTTCATGAGATTTCTCTATGCAAAAGGTTAAGGTTTAAAAAAAGAAACATGGCTTAGAGTTGAGCCTTCAAAGGTGATGTTGATCTTCACAACAACAAAAATTGCTTCATACTACAGTATGTTACCTTCCCCTTGATAAATCACCTTGCGGGAGGAGCTGGATGGTTATATCTGTAATGATATGTGTCACGTTCTAATGCTTTGGTCCTCATAACAGGATCTGATGTAATGATCTGACTTTTTTGTACATTTGAGTACATTTCCACATTGTTGAAAATCAATGACACATCGCTAGTCAACTAACACAGCTTGTTTTGTGAGCCTGCTAACAATGTAAAGTAGTGTTCTAGTTAACTAGGTAGCAGTGGGGATTACTCACCCAATCCATTGCGTTGTTGCAGTATTTTGGCTCGACCAGCGAGTTTGTGTTGTGATTCTCAACAACGTTGAAACGTAGTTCCCTGTTTTAAAAGAAAAGTCAGAACATTTTGATTGGTGGCCGACATGCGGACCAAATGATCAGACTGTGTCACATACATGGACGTGTGTTGTTCACACAGTCTCTCAGAACATTTTGATTGGTTGCCGACATGAGGACCAAAGCATTAGAAGGTGACACATATGGGCGTGCTTCCTCCCCAGTACCGCTGGAGGGGTTGAAGAGCCAGGCCCAGTTTGAGGAGATGAGGCAGAACTACATCCGGGAGCTCACCAACGCCATCCACCTGAGGGAGAAGGGCGTGGTGGCAAGCTCCCAGCGCTTCTACCACCTCACCAAGCTGATGGACGCCATGCACGAGGTAAGCAGGCCTCCACAGGGCCATGCACGAGGTAGGCAGGGCTCCGCCATGCACGAGGTAGGCAGGGCTCCGCCATGCACGAGGTAGGTAGGCTCCCACAGGGCCATGCACGAGGTAGGCAGGCCTCCACAGGGCCATGCACGAGGTAGGCAGGGCTTCCACGGGTCCATGCACGAGGTAGGCCGGGCTTCCACGGGTCCATGCACGAGGTAGGCAGGCTCCCACGGGTCCATGCACGAGGTAGGCAGGGCTCCCACAGGGCCATGCATGAGGTAGGCAGGGCTTCCACGGATCCATGCACGAGGTAGGCAGGGCACAGGGCCATGCATGAGGTAGGCAGGGCTCCGCCATGCACGAGGTAGGCAGGCCTCCCATGGGTCCATGCACAAGGTAGGCAGGCTCTCACAGGGCCATGCACGAGGTAGGCAGGGCTCCACCATGCACAAGGTAGGCATGCTCCCACAGGGCCATGCACGAGGTAGGCAGGGCTTCCACGGGTCCATGCACGAGGTAGGCAGGCTCCCACAGGGCCATGCACGAGGTAGGCAGGGCTTCCACGGGTCCATGCACGAGGTAGGCAGGGCACAGGGCCATGCACGAGGTAGGCAGGGCTCCGCCATGCACGAGGTAGGCAGGCCTCCCATGGGTCCATGCACGAGGTAGGCAGGGCTCCCACAGGGCCATGCACGAGGTAGGCAGGCTCCCACAGGGCCATGCACAAGGTAGGCAGGCTCCCCCAGGGCCATGCATGAGGTAGGCAGGGCTCCCACCATGCACGAGGTAGGCAGTGCTCTCACAGGGCCATGCACGAGGTAGGCAGGCCTCCACAGGGCCATGCATGAGGTAGGCAGGGCTCTCACAGGGCCATACACAAGGTAGGCAGGGCTCTCACAGGGCCATGCACGAGGTAGGCAGGGCTCCCACGGGTCCTTGAAATCCTTGAAAGTTTGTGAATTTGAGAAAAAGAAAAAGAAGTTTTTGAAAATAGACATGGGTCATTGAAAGTGCTTGAATTCCCCTCTCTCTCTCTCTCTCTCTCTCTCTCTCTCTCTCTCTCTCTCTCTCTCTCTCTCTCTCTCTCTTTCTCTCTTTCTCTCTTGAGTCTTGAAAGTCCTTGAAAGTCCTTGAAAGGTGGTTGAAAGGTGCTTGAATTTGATGTTTCAGAAGGTGTGGGAACCCTGGGTAGGGAACTGGTCATCCCTGCTCCAACATAATAATAATAATAATAATAATAATAATAATAATAATAATAATAATAATAATAATAATGATAACTTTAATTTCTATAGCGCCTTTCAAACAACCCAAGGACGGTTAGTCAGATACTGTAAGGCAAGGCAAGTTTATCTGTACGTCACATTTCATACAACAGGGGCAATTCAAAGTGCTTTACATACAGCATGAAAGAATACAGAAAAAAAGGATAGTAAGAAAAAAATAAAAATAAAAACGGCAAGAATAGATGCATATATATGGAGAAAATAAATAGATAAACATTTAACAACATAAGACAATGAATAAAAAGATATAGATAAAAGTGTTGTTACTGCAACTGTATTCAGAGGTTGCAGATACTGCGTCTGTGTTTAGCCGCTATCTATCTACTGTAGCACCCAGGGGCGGACTGGGATCAAAAAACAGCCCTGGCATTTGCGACACAACAGCCCTATTTCCAAACGCAACGCGCAACACGGATTGTTAACATAAAAAGTCAGAGGACAGATGCCAAACTACAGACATGTTTGCTGTAATTATATGTATTATCAGTAGGCAGTCATCAGTCAATATCTCTTTCAATAGCCTTTTCACACCGAATGTACTTTTTTGTGCTATTTTCGGCCCAATACATGCGAATTTCGGTGCATTCCTACTTCCAACTACACTTGCTCGCTGCATCCAGTTGTTGCACATTAACTGCATCGCTCTCATCAAATTCCCCCATTCTGAAAATGAAAGCAGTGTAACGTTAACTGCTGTTATAAACGGAATGATGACATGAGGTGCGTGTCCACTGGCGATACAGAGCTGACTACGACAGTTCTATGAGTGGAGCGGAGCCCCATAGGGGTTGGTTTACCCCGCTACCTAAAGCTCTGCTCCTATTGGTTTACCCCGCTACCTAAAGCTCTGCTCCTATTGGTTTACCCCGCTACCTAAAGCTCTGCTCCTATTGGTTTACCCTGCTACATAAAGCTATGCTCCTATTGGTTTACATACTCCAGTTCTATATCGTGGAACTCCGCCCCATAGGGGAACTCTGCTCCTATTGGTTTAGGGCCCTGGGCATCCGCGATGCAGAACTGCGTGGATGGCCCGGCCGATATCAAATGTTTTGGGCCGCGGTCTGCTGAAATAAGTTATTAATTATTATTAATATATATCTATTTTTTATATAATACATTCTGAGCGGCCCAGTCTCGCGGCCCTCCTGGCATTTGCCAGGCTTGCCCGGTGGCCAGTCCGCCACTGGTAGCACCTCTGGGTAGAGTAACAGGGTTCTGGTGTTTCTGTTCAGGACCGAGGTGTGTTGGTGACTGAGGTCATGTTCTCACATGAAAGTCTGAATCAGGACCCGGAGCAAGTGGATGAGACTTCAACATTGTTGCATAAATTATTTCTCTGATTTGCGTTCTCACAGCCCTTCATGTAAACAAAGTAACATACGCAATCGAAGCAACAGACGTGGTAGTTGATTGGTCAGAAAAATGTAACATTGCCCGTTCGTCCCGCTCTTATCCAGATCAACACGCATGCGCTGTTGTTTTCCTATGGACAGCCTCGATGCGTCGTTTCTAACCAGAGAGAAACCACCCTTTTCAAGCGGAGCATGCGTTGGTTGTTTGCTCCGTGAGCGACTTCGAATGCGCGTTCTCACAGCTCCAAACGACGCAGAGCAAAGCGAATTTTATCCTAAACTCAGATTCCAAGTGAAGCAAATGTTCTAGTGAGAACACGCCCTAACACAGACAGGTGCTCTCTCTCTACCTATACACTATATTGTTATATTCCCATTGCACTGATTGGTCTGTTTTCACTGTTCTGTCCTGTTTGCACTTGTCTTTAATTGTATATTTGTGAAAAAATAGAACTAGCACGCACACTCCAATGCCACAACAAGTTCCAATGGACCTATCACTAAGCCACGCCCGCTTTGAAAACTCGGACAAACAAACAATGACTGACTGACCGACCGTGACTGAATGACATTCAATGACTTACAATGGCGGGAGTTGGCAAATTTCTGATTTCTGATTTACCACAGCAAGTAATAGACATGTATTTTTTTTTTTTTTAAGATGACAAGAATATTTAGTCTAGAAGCTTTTCACCATCAGATATTAGCGAGTTGTTTGTCCAAGTTTTCTGCCTGGCGTGACTTTTGCTGTGATATGATTGGACTTGGATTTGGGGCGTGGCTTAGCGATAGGTCCATTATGTGTTTCAACATAAATGGCAATGAATGTTATCTGAATCTGAATCTGAATCTGTGCAGATTGTGAAGAAGGTCAACCTCTACTGCCTCGGCACCTACATCCAGGCTCTCTCTCTCTCTACCTGACTAACACAGACAGATGCTCTCTCTCTCTCCACCTGACTAACACAGACAGATGCTCTCTCTCTCTCTACCTGTGCAGATCGTGAAGAAGGTCAACCTGTACTGCCTCAGCACCTACATCCAGGCGGACGCCATGAAGGTGGAGTTCCCAGAGATGATGTCCGAGGTCATCGCCTCTCAGATGCCCAAGGTCCTGGCCGGCATGGTGAAGCCCCTCCTCTTTCACAGCAAGTGACCGACTCCGACCAGCGAAGGCGCCGTGAAGGGGGGAAGCGCGTTGTTTTGTATCGTTCCTCACGCCTCCTCGCCTCCTCACCTCCTGCACTAACAGTGATGGCTTCAGTCAGAAGAAGTTTCTCTCGTTGTCCTTTTAGCCAGATATGGTTAGCCAGAACCGGTCAGTGGAATGCTAGCTGTTAGCTGTTAGCCCCATTGACTCGAATGTACTCTTTTCATTTCATTATCATCATCATCATCGTCGGTCACTCGTAGTCGAGTATGACTGGTCTTCTTCTTGGTCTTTGTGGGTCTTCAGGTGGGAGAAGAGGCCGATCTTGGAGCCGCATGTTTTGGTGCATTGAGGGCAGGGGACAGTGGTTACTGAGGTGAAAATAAGTACAGAGATTAATTGTCTGTAATAGAGGAAAAAGTTTTTTCAAGGCTTTGATTTTTCATGGATGGCATGGACAATCTCGTATCCATTTACATGGTTTGTGTTTGTTTTTCAATTCATATGTTTCAATTCTTTTTTTTTTTCAGCTTTAAAAAACGAGAAAGTATCATTTAAATTCTGTTAGAGAGTATTGCTTACAATCTTCTTCTTCTTCTTCTTCTTCTTCTATTGGCCCTATACTCCAAAAGTGGAGTTGGATTTGAAATCAAACAATGAATATATTATCTCTATATAAAATAGAGATTCTCAGCTTTTATTTGATGGTATTTGTGTACATAATTCGAAATGACAATGTTTGCATACATAATCCCCCTACTCCAGGGCACCAGGGGGGTGGGGGAGGTAGCAGAGGTTGGTTGAGCGGTGCGCTAAATCAACAGCGAAGCGCTAATTTGATGGCGATCTTTCAAAAAAAAAAGGATCCGGAGATCCGAGGCTATTTATAAAACATTCGGGGCGAGAGCCCGTCGTCACTGCAGGGCACCAAACGTTACGGGACAGGCTATATACAGAGAATAATAATAATAATAATAATAACAATAATAATACAAATCAAGCACTCAGGACCTGTTAACACTAGAACAGCCGTGCCTTTTTTACCTACTATAAGAGCCGCCTCAGGGGTCAAATGACCATAGTCTTTACAATGGGAAGCTGCTATTTACACACAGCGACCACGAGTTGGAGTGTCTTGTAAATTAGCCTGCTTCCTACACAGAAAAACAGCTTTATATTAGCTTATCCTGATGTGATTTTGAAAATGTAAGGATACTGGGTGGTAGAACGCACATATCTAGGAAGAGTCATGAAAAGAGGGAGGAAATGTTCTTTACTCATGGCTGTTCTAGTGTTAAACCCAGACACCAGACATATCTTCTCTGGTGATGCTCTGCCAGGCCTGTACTGCAGCCATCTTCACTTGTTTGTTTTCGAGGTCAATCTGAAGATTGACTTGGCCAAGTCAAGAACTTCCCACTTTTTGCCCTGAACAACTCGTGAGCTGAGAATGATAAGGTTCTATCTCCGTTTAGGGTAGTTCAGAGATATCGAGCATCAAAGTTTTTACATTCCATTATGTTTTGTGCGATGGAACCTTTGTATTTTATTAATTACTAACTCAAAAATGTCAACATTTTAAAAATAACACCACACAGGCATTAATAAACACCTAATGGATCAGATAATGTAAGAAACTAAATTCTGACCAAAAATGGAGATAGAACCTTATAATTCTAACGTCACGCACTCCCTAGTTGCTATGGCAGTATGTTCTGAGTCATTAACTTCCTGTGTGATGAATCGCCCAAACCATAACCACCCCAACAACAACATGTTTACAGATGAGGTGGTAGCCTATTCTGTAAACCGTGGGCAGCTACTTCTCCAAACTTGCAATCACTATGGTTACGGTAATACTCATCTTATCTATCCACCAGACCTCTGCTCTCTTTAGGTACTTTTTTTAGCAAACTGGAACCTGACCAAACTTGTGGAGGACAGCTAATGGTTTTCACCTTGCACTGAAGCTCGGCTGGTGACGTACTTTTTTTTTTTTTTTTTATATATTTTTTTCTGAGTGGGGCAGTCCCACTCATATTTTTCATTTTTATTTGACAGATGCAGTGAAGATTTAGACAGGAAGGATGGGTGAGAGAGAGAGGAGGGATGACATGCGGTTACATAACCCGCTACGCCACCTAAGCGCCCCGACGTACTCTGTTCTTGGTAGTCTCTGACACATTTACGCCTACCCTCCTGGAGAGTGTTCCTGTCTGATCTGTGCGACAGTTGTTTTGGGGGTTGTTCTTAACTATGGTGAGCATTCTCCGGTCATCGAAGAAGTCTTACTTGGCCTGCCAGCCCGCTTACGATTGCTGCGTTTTTTCCAACGACTTCGGCTAAGGTTTTGGCTTTGGCTAAGGTTTAGGATGTTTTAGATTTTTTTATTTTTTGGCCTAATAATCTCTTGACCTCTATCACCACCTCTTTGGGCCTCATGTTGACAGACACTGATAGCAGACTCTGAAGGCAAATGCAAAGCCTAGCATCGATACTAGACATTGACAGTCTCTGTTATGTCTGTACACATGATGTGATGGAACACACCTGATTTACCTGTCAAGCCAGTTGTCTTTTGGTGCCCTGGAATAGGGGATTATTAGATTATGCATACAAAGTGTTGTCATTCCTAAATGGTGGAACCAATAATGTACACAAATCCCCTCAAATAAAATCAGATAATCTCCTTTTTATCGTCATAAAGTAATCATTTGATTTCAAATGATCCAAACTCTTTTGAGTACAGAACTAGAAGAAATAAAAAGAAAATGCTTCACTTGTTTACTTACGCAGGGTAACTGTAATATGGTGGAAAAAATGTCCCAAGCCTCCATGATAAGGGAATGCCATCTGGACACGCTCCCCTGATTTAGAAGATAATTGCACTGAGGAGAGATTGTAACTTAATCGCTTTTCCTTGACCTTAAACGTCCATTAATTTATTATGACATCTACTGAAGATTATAAAGTGGTTAAGAAGCTTCGTCATCACACATGAATGTCACAACTCGACCTACAGTGAACATGTATTGTGAGCTTAGAATGATAAGGTTCTATCTCCGTTTAGGGCAGTTCAGAGAAATTGAGCATCAAAGTTTTTACATTCCATTATGTTTTGTGAGATGGAACCTTTGTATTTTATTAATTACTAACTAAAAAATGTCAACATTTTAAAAATAACACCTCACAGGCATTCATAAAAATGGATCAGATTATGTAAAAAACTAAATTAGAACCTTATAATTCTAACGTCACGGTATGTCAACTACAGCCAGTAATGATTCAATGATCTTAAGGAAACACGTGTTCACTCGAAGAATAGAGAACAAATGTTTCATATTATATTCAGAACGGATATCATTTCCTAGAAATGACCCTGCAGATCCAGAGAGTAAGGGAGTATCATTCCAGCATCAGTATTCAAGGTCACTTCATTCTCATGGATTTATATGGGAAAGAACACCATGTTCTTGGCAAACTGCAAGGATTTCCAAATACCATTCTCTCTCTTTTTTAGTTCGATAAAGTGTTTAATGGCTATAGTATTTTAAAACTGTATTGAAATAAGCATCTTTTTGTACATTTATTAGCTTTTTTGTTGTTGTTGTGAACATGCCAAATTAAATCTCAAAACAATCAGATTATATTATACATGTTTTAGCTTTGTTGATGATATACTTACCATGTGACCTTGCTAGTGTACTAGACAGTAATATATATCTGGCATTTCTTTTTCACCACTTGTCACACAGCATGTAAGAAGAATATATTAATACATAATACATAAATCATGTAAATTAAGTTGATGTGATAATTTATTTCAATGCACAGTGTCGAAGTAAATACTTTGATAGTACCAATAAAAGAATAACTAATGGATAGTGATTTACAGTACCATATGGCTAGCTAACTGTGAACTAGCTAACAGTGAACTAGCTAACAGTGAACTAGCTAACTGTGAACTAGCTAACAGTGAACTAGCTAACAGTGAACTAGCTAACTGTGAACTAGCTAACAGTGAACTAGCTAACAGTGACCTAGCTAACAGTGACCTGGAGCGATTACAGTGTTTTATGTTGGAACAGTGATCACAGGATACAGTGAAGGCTAAGGTGCGCCAATGTCTCTTTTTTTATCAGAGCTGTAACATACTCTTAAACATTGAAGTGATTTAAATGTACACATTAACATTAAAGATTCAGATGAATGTGTTGTGTTAATCTAAGAACGGTTTGAGTATAGCATACTGACTCTTGAGGAATAAAGCTACACACAAATGAGTATAACCTGCAATTCGGTTGTTAAGTCGTGATGTGTTTCCAGGTCCAACATTGGCTGAGGCGCTCTCTTCGAAATGCTGCAGTAATAATAATAATTCATTATATTTGTATAGCGCTTTTCCGAGGCTCAAAGACGCTGACAATATGGGAAAAACAGGAATGTGCCGTGTCCATTATTGTATGAATAGATCCCAGCCTAAAAAACGATTGAACTGTCATTCTACCGCTTTAGTACACTGGTACTCTGGTGTGGGTACGTTTTTGTTTGGACCCGGAAATTGCTGACTTAACAACCGAATAATACCATAATACTGATGAACATAAACAAACACAGTAACAGAAATACAGTAGTTCAGTCTACCGACGACATATGTTTACCTTTGGGTGTTCAGTAATGGTATATCCTATTATATTATCATATTAATAATGTCCTGCATTTTGATGTCTCATGGAGTATATTCAACCCCTTACATCGGGGTAAAAACCCATATCCACATCACGACATTAAAAAAGTAAAGACTTGGTTCATGATAAGAGAGCATACTTAAAATCATTAGAAAAACATCCAAATGCACACTACTCTGTTGCAGTGTTAATTTTGGCAGCTTTTTTAGTCACTTAGTCTTTGGTGTTTAGATGAAGATGCACACCAAGTCACCTCCATTTGTCTTAGTTCCAGTCCAGTTCCAGTTTTCGTCGCTGACTACGGCTAGACTAAAATGTTTTGTGGTTTTTGTGGACTGAAACTGCACTGGAATGTTTTCAGTTTTCATCAACTGGAACTGGACTGGAACTAAGAAAAATGGAGGTGACTTGGTGTGACTAGAACTGGTGTGCATCTTCATCTAAACACCAAAGACTAAGTGACTAAAAAGCCTGTCAAAATGAACACTGCTATGTTGTACTTTCACTTCCTCTGCACATCACTGATGCACAACTTCAGAGTACGTTTCTGATGGCTTTTACAACAACCAATCACATTACAGATTATTGGTAAATGGTAAATGGTAAATGGACTGCACTTATAGCGCCTTATTCCAAAGCGCTTTACAACGGCCTCTCATTCACCCATCCACACACACATTCACACACCAATGACGGGACAAGCTACCATGCAAGGCGCCGGCCCGCTCACTGGGAGCAATTTGGGGTTCAGTACAGTGTCTTGCCCAAGGACACTTCGACACGTGCCGGAGCCGGACCCCAGCCGGAGCTCGAACTGCCGATCTGCCGACCTTGCGATGGTTAGACACCGGCGGCTCTACCTCCTGCGCCACAGCCGCCCCCTGTTACCATGGATACCATGAAATCAAGTGTCTTTTCTGGGTTTGGCTTAGAGGCAGACCACATAGTTCTCTGGGATTAGGCCTGTCCTCCCCTCGTACGTAGCCTGCAGCCAGCCTGGTTCCACAGAGGGATACACTGAGGAGAGAGAAACAAACAGAAACATCAGTCACAGAGAGGAGAGAGAGAGAAAGGGAGAGAGGGAGAGAGAGGAAAACATCTCAAACAGACATCAGAGAGAGAGAGAGAGAGAGAGAGACAGAGAGAGAGAGAAAGAGAGAGAGAGAGAGAGAGGAAAACATCTCAATCAGTCACAGAGAGAGAGAGAGACAGAGAGAGGGAGAGAAAGACAGAGAGAGAGAGAGGGAGAGAGAGAGAGAGGAAAACGTCTCAAACAGATACATCAGTCACAGAGAGAGAGAGAGAAAGAGAGAGAGAGAGGAAAACATCTCAAACAGACATCAGTCACAGAGAGGCAGACGTCTCTCGACTGCAGGCGACTCTTTTAATACTACACTGCTAACACCAATATTTCAGACTTGACTTGCCTTGAAAATATTTAAGACATGACTCTTTTATTTTTAAAAATCATCCATTACATGGTTTACTTGTTTTTCTTGATCTCTTGAAGAAAACCTGAGCTTGACTGTAAGTAGCTGAACTGTTGAGGTTGTTACTCATTATCCACCAGTGTTGTGATCGGTATGAAGACACATCATTTCCCTTAAATTGGCTAGAATAACCACCATTAATGACAGACCAAGCGAGACCCGGGACAGAGTGTTCTTAGAGTGTAATTACACCCCCCGTTGAGCAAAGGCAACCTCAAAGCAACTCTCTCACACACAGATATTAAACAACCTCAAAGCAACTCACACACACAGATATTAAACAACCTTAAAGCAACTCACACACACACAGATATTAAACAACCTTAAAGCAACTCTCTCACACACAGATATTAAACAACCTTAAAGCAACTCTCACACACACAGATATTAAACAACCTTAAAGCAACTCTCTCACACACAGATATTAAACAACCTTAAAGCAACTCACACACACAGATATTAAACAACCTTTAAAGCAGCTCTCTTACACACAGATATTGAACAACCTTAAAGCAACTCACACACAGATATTAAACAACCTTAAAGCAACTCACACACACACACACACACAGATATTAAACAACCTCAAAACAACTCTCTCTCTCACACACACACACACACACACACACACACACACACACACACACACACATATTAGAGATGCTCCGATCAGGGCTTTTGGTGCCGATCACCGATCACTGGAACCAGTGATCTGCCGATCCGATATCACCGATCACCGATCACAGCGTCGAAAATGGCAATTGAAGCTTTTTTTTTTTTTTTTCTTTCCTAGCACCAGGGGAGCCACCCCTCCTAAATTTCGTTGTTTGGTACCTGTACTATAGCAATGACAATAAAGACCATTCATTCATTCATTCATTCTATTTATTGTGTAGCATTAATTATGTTTTTAATTATTCTTAACACCATTGATATTGTATATTAAGTATTCAAATGAAATTAGGAGATGAGAAAGTATCATGAATTGACAACCATCTGTTTTATTGAATTCACAACCACCTGTAGCTTACTTCAGGAAAATACAAATCATAATAAATAAAATGTGAAAATAAAAATCATAATAAATAAAATGTACACTGTCACATCAAATGTGCAACATTCCACTCGAATGAGAGGAACTAGGGGCTCTTAGAGAACTTGGAGCTTATACTGTAGCTTTCCTGAGGAACAATAAACAATAAACATTTCCTGAGGAACAATAAACATACCCAAACTAAAGTGCAACATAAACAGGCTATAGCCAAATATAAAATAAATACTGTTTCAAGTCAGTCAGTTTCAAGTCATATAGGAGGATAACGTGCACCTTTCCCTTTGGGATTTCCCAGGCGTTGAGCATGTCTGTGAAAGCTGCAGCAAGTGCCTCTGCGGTGTGTGACCCAGGGAATTCTTGAGAGTGAAGCACCACTTTAGTCAGCTCAAAGTTTGCGTTGATAAACTGCGCAGTCAGGCTCAGCATAGACACAGGACTGACACTCGAACTCCAAATGTCAGTCGTGAAGCTGATTGACGCGATGTTGTCCTTCACTAGGCTCCCGATGTATGTGTAGACAGTGTTATATAATTCCGGCAGGCAAACATCAGTGAAATATTTTCGCCCCGGCAGCGTATAGCGTGGATCCAGGCAGGAAACAAGGCGTTTGAACCCGGCGTCTTCCACAACAGACAGGGGCTGCTGATCAAGGCATATGAATTCTATTACTTTCGCATTTATTTCCTTTCGTTTCTTGTGGTCGTTGCCGTATGGTTGCTGTCGTTGCAATGTCTCGGTAACAGTAAGCTGAGTGAGTGGTGTCGAACGTTCTTTCGACGACTCTTTCTCTCTGGCCTTAGTGCTCGCCAATGTATTAAACTCGTTATATTCCTTCGTGTGACAAGCCTTCAAATGGCGTATTATATTCGTTGTATTGAAAGACCTTGCGTGCGTTCCTCCCCGAGGTATTTCTTTTGAACAGGCATTACAAACGGCATATTTGTTGTCTCTTTCCGACACGGTGTAATATTTCCAGACTGGCGACGCCATTTTTTTTTTGGTAAACTGATCGGTCGGGTTTGATCGGCCGTTTTGAGAACTCCGATCAAAACCGATCAAGGCCATATCGGCCGATACCGATCAGCGCCGATCAGATCGGAGCATCACTAACACATATTAAACAACCTTAAAGCAACTCTCACACACACAGGTATTAAACAACCTTAAAGCAACTCACACACACATATACAACCTTAAAGCAACTCTCACACACACAGATATTAAACAACCTCAAAGCAACTCACACACACAGATATTAAACAACCTTAAAGCAACTCTCTCACACACACACACACACACACACACACACACACACACATTAAACAACCTTAAAGCAACTCACACACACAGATATTGAACAACCTCAGAGCAACTCTCTCACACAGATATTAAACAACCTTAAAGCAACTCTCTCACACACAGATATTAAACAACCTTAAAGCAACTCTCACACACACAGATATTAAACAACCTTAAAGCAACTCTCACACACACAGATATTAAACAACCTTAAAGCAACTCTCACACACACAGATATTAAACAACCTTAAAGCAACTCACACACACAGATATTAAAAAACCTTAAAGCAACTCACACAGACACACATATTAAACAACCTCAAAGCAACTCTCACACACACACACAGATATTAAACAACCTTAAAGCAACTCTCTCACACACAGATATTAAACAACCTTAAAGCAACTCTCACACACACACACACACACACACACACACACACACAGATATTAAACAACCTCAGAGCAACTCTCACACAGATATTAAACAACCTTAAAGCAACTTTCACACACACACAGATATTAAAGTTTTTTTTTATCCATGTGAAATATGTTGTGTGACTGATAAAAAAACAAAAACACAAAGATGTGAGAGTATAAGAGATGACGAACACACATAAAACTGCTAAACTAATTATGCGACGGACATAATGAGAAACGCAGAACATATATAGAGAGAGAGAGAGAAAGAGAGAGAGAGAGAGAAAGAAAAAGAGAGAGAGAAAGAGGGAGAGAGAGAAAGAAAGAGAGAGAAAGAAAGAGAGAGAGAGAGAAAGAGAGAGAGAGAAAGAGAGACAGAGAGAGAGAGAAAGAGAGAGAGAAAGAAAGAGAGAAAGAAAGAGAGAGAGAGAGAGAGAGAGAGAGAAAGAGAGAGAGAGAAAGAAAGAGAGAGAGATATAGAGAGAAAGAAAGAAAGAGAGAGAGAGAGAAAGAAAGAGAGAGAGAACGCAGAACTACTTCTTCAATACTGAACGGCATAATAAAAAAAAACTGTTCTTCATGCAGTATAAATGGTGGGGGAGGAGGGAGGAGGGAGGGATTGTTGACATTGGTTGCGATGATTGCTGGCTCCTCCGGCTCCTCCGGCTCCGCTGGCTCTGAAGGATGCTGGTGCCGTGACTGCTTCCATCGCCAGGTTACTGTGACCTGCAAGGCTGCTGCCCTGGTACCGAGCCAAACTCATTTCTTAATGGAAAACGCAAGAGAGAGGTAATAAACTCTCCTAGGCTCGGGTTCTACAGAGGTATATGGGAGTGTCAAACTCGAAACACGGTTATTATGCTGCCTGCCACTGTACACACTGCACACAGGGGGGGGGGGGGGGGGGTTGCCAAGTCATTGCTGTCTGTGTGTGTGTGTTGCCTATCTGAGAATCTGAACACACACACACAGCTTTGAATAATGTCAGCCTGACAGATTAAGGTGTTTTCACTCGCATTATGTGGAAATCTATAGCCTATAGGGCAGGGGTCGGCAATAGGCGGCCCGTGGGCCATTGCTGGCCCGTCACCAATCATATTTGGCCCAGCAGATTATTTTGAGAATCCACTTTTTTTTTTTACAATATCGGACCGACAGCCCCACACCGCGCCTATAATGTCCGAATAGAGAATCTACCTCCACCTGAATAATGCTTATTGTACTTTTATTCATGTTGAGAGTGAATGACACAGGGACAGCGGGGCGCACCAAAGCGCACTGACCCTGAACCCCTCAGAGTGAATCATAAGTAGGTGGACAAGGCGTGGTGCTGAAATAGCCAACATGCGGTGTGTGGTTTGAAAAAAATAACATCAGCTTATTAAATCATTCAAAGGTAATGTTTACGTACATATGTGACTGCAACACACATATGAACAGTAACAAAGCAAATTCTGTTTAATTTTCTGAAAAACATTGACAACAAAATCGGCGCAAAAGTGGTGGTAGGTCTATGCTCCTGAAACGACAGAGCAAACGCGCTATTAGGGATAATAAGTACAATGAGCCATAAGCCATTCATTCAAAATATACAAAATACAATTAGGTTATTAAATACAATAACGACAGGCTTGGTACTCACTTAATGTGAAAAGTGGCATCTCCCATCGGTCACTATTTGCTTGATATCTGGTGATATTGACGTCACTTTAATCCGCAGGCAGTTTTTTTATTTTTTATGCATCAATCGATTCCTCTCGTGCGTCTTTATCACATTCATTGAGGAAAAGGACGACTCGCATGTATAGAAAGGGAACATTGTGAGCACGGAAAATGTGAGTCTCACAACGGCTTTGCATTGATGAAACCAGGTAGGATGAACGTATAGTTCCCTGTCCATTCCTCTTTAAATGCCCTGTTTTAACCGTCAACTTTCCTCTTTAGACCTTTGGAGAGTGACATGATGTTTCTCTTGCTAGCTAGCAGGTTAAATGTTTAGCTAACTTCACCCGACACGCAACCAATCCAATAATAAATAATGTGACCTTGTCTGGGAGGAGGGGGGAATAATTCAGAATAAAACCATGTTAAATAATTAGTAGAATAAGTTAGCCTGCGATACATCGTCAGTCCACACATTTATTATTCAAAACTATGGAAAAGGGTGAAACTACGTTTCAACGTTGTTGAGAATCACAACACAAACACGCTAGTCAAGCCAAAATACTGCAGCGAAATGGATTGGACTGCTACCTAGTTAACTAGAACACTACTTTACATTGTTAGCAGGCTCACAAAACAAGCTGTGTTAGTTGACTAGCGATGTGTAAATTTTTCGAAAGAAAAGTCAAAGCATTAGAACGTGTCACATTTTTCAACAATCAATTACTTAAATTAGCCTTTGATTATGTTCGGGCCCGCCATCTAGTGGCTAAATTTTTTTGGGGCCCGAGGCCAAACTTAATTGCCGACCCCTGCTATAGGGGGTAAAACTACTTTAATAGCCCTTGTTGTCCTGAAGATTGAAGATTTCAAGGTGTTGAAGGATTTTCGAGGCTGCCTGGTTGGTTGGTTGACTCACCGTTTGAGAACAGCGCCCCCTGGGGAAAGGTGAGCTCGTGGCTGTGCTCTGCCTCACAGGAGTAAACTGCTTTGGCCTCTCTGTATCATACACAAGAACAACACACACATCTCTGTATCGTAAACAAGAACAACACACACATCTCTATATCATACACAACAACAACAACAACACACACATCTCTATATCATACACAAGAACAACACACACATCTCTATATCATAAACAAGATAGAGAGAGAGAGAGAAAGAGAGAGAGAGAGAGATAGAGAGATAGATAGATCGACTGTATATCTAGATAACAACTTTTTGCTAAATAATAATTGCCAGTGAGACCAAACATTATAATGAGAAAACTGGAAAAATATGAATAATATTCTACCTTCCAACAGGCTGGGATGGAGAGCCTTCAAACAGCATGGCCCTGGCAGCAACCCTGAAACACAACAATGAGCAGGTAACCTTGTTTGAGATAAATGGACTAAATGGACTGACTTATATAGCGCCTTATTCCAAAGCACTTTACAACGGCCTCTCATTCACCCATTCACACACCAATGGCGACAAGCTACCATGCAAGGCGCCGGCCCGCTCACTGGAAGCAATTTGGGGTTCAGTGTCTTGCCCAAGGACACCTCGACATGTGGCCAGCCGGGGCTCAAACCGCCAATCTGCCGACCTTGTGATCATTAGACGCCAGCTCTACCTCCTGAGACACAGCCTCTACCTCCTGAGACACAGCCTCTACATCCACCAGCCTCTACCTCCTGAGACACAGCCTCTACCTCCACCAGCCTCTACCTCCACCAGCCTCTACCTCCACCAGCCTCTACCTCCACCAGCCTCTATCTCCACCAGCCTCTACCTCCTGAACCACAGCCTCTACCTCCTGAGACACAGCCTCTACCTCCACCAGCCTCTACCTCCTGAGACACAGCCTCTACCTCCACCAGCCTCTACCTCCTGAGACACAGCCTCTACCTCTTGAGACACAGCCTCTACCTCCACCAGCCTCTACCTTCTGAGACACAGCCTCTACCTCCACCAGCCTCTACCTCCTGAGACACAGCCTCTACCTCCTGAGACACAGCCTCTACCTCCACCAGCCTCTACCTCCACCAGCCTCTACCTTCTGAGACACAGCCTCTACCTCCTGAGACACAGCCTCTACCTCCACCAGCCTCTACCTCCTGAGACACAGCCTCTACCTCCACCAGCCTCTACCTCCTGAGACACAGCCTCTACCTCCACCAGACTCTACCTCCTGAGACACCGCCTCTACCTCCTGAGACACAGCCTCTACCTCCACCAGCCTCTACCTCCTGAGACACAGCCTCTACCTTCTGAGACACAGCCTCTACCTCCACCAGCCTCTACCTCCTGAGACACAGCCTCTACCTCCTGAGACACAGCCTCTACCTCCTGAGACACAGCCTCTACCTCCACCAGCCTCTACCTTCTGAGACACAGCCTCTACCTCCACCAGCCTCTACCTCCTGAGACACAGCCTCTACCTCCTGAGACACAGCCTCTACCTCCACCAGCCTCTACCTCCACCAGCCTCTACCTTCTGAGACACAGCCTCTACCTCCTGAGACACAGCCTCTACCTCCTGAGACACAGCCTCTACCTCCACCAGCCTCTACCTCCTGAGACACAGCCTCTACCTCCACCAGCCTCTAGCTCCTGAGACACCGCCTCTACCTCCTGAGACACAGCCTCTACCTCCACCAGCCTCTACCTCCCGAGACACAGCCGTACTAACGACAGCCTGTAACAAATACATAATAATAATAATAATAATAACTTTATTTGTATAGCGCTTTTCCTGCAAACGTTGCAGCTCAAAGTGCTTTAATCGTTATATAATCTTAATTTAATTATTTTGTAATTTAAAGGCAATATTAAAAGGATGGGTTTTTATAATCTTAATTTAATTATTTTGTAACTTAAAGGCAATATTAAAAAGATGGGTTTTTAGTCTTGACTTGAACATATGTGCTGAGGTTGCATCCCTAATGTAAACTGGCAGTGCATTCCACAATCTGGGTGGATAAAATGAGAATGCAGCCTCACCAAATCTCTTCTTTTGTACATGTGGTGGTACACAGAGAAAACCAGCGTCAGAAGACCTGAGAGCTCTATTGGGCTGATATGCTAGCAAAAGGTCTTTCAGATATTCTGGTGCTGTGCCAGTGAGAGCTTTATAAACAAGCAGAAGAATCTTGAAATCTATTCTGAACTTACAGTTTTTCTCAATTGCTTTGGTGCATTTCTCTGATCAGAATTAAAATTCTCATAACTGTTAGTTCAACCTCCACAACATTTAGTCATTTGTGCACATCATAGTAGCAGTTTCTCATTGCTTCCAACAAATTGCAAATGCTTTTGGACATGCATCAATTGCTGTCATACAATTCTCTGCTGTTTTATAACATTATCATTTGCTTATGTCATGTCAGTCAAAATGAACTATATTTTTGGATGCTGAATAGTCATTCCCTATAAAACTAATAGTCCTCATTTCATTGCTTGAGTCATTACATACAAAAATGTTGAACAAGTTGTCAAAATCTGTCAAGCAAATGTAATAAATTTCTTTATCATTTTTTCCTGAAAAAACTATTTCTCTCGGGTGAACCTCAGCTTTCACTGATGAGGAGGAGTGTGTGAAGCATTAATTGTAACCAAATTTAAGCCACTTCTCCACAGTCACTCAGAGCTGAATCCCATGAACCCTCAATTGGCAAGCATGAACCGAGCAGGACATAGTGTGTACCATTTCGACAATACTGTGACACAGAAATAGAAGGTCAGCATCGTGGAAGAGGGGCGAGGATGCGGGGAGGGGACAAAACGGGAAGAGGAAAAAGAGGCCAAGTACATAGGCAGATTCCTGATGAAATTAGGGCTACAAATGTGGACCATGTTGTCAATCACGGCCTCACAATGGCTGAGGCTGGCGGAAGGGTTCAGCCAAATGTTGGGAGAACCACTGTAAATTCAATTATTCAAACATTTCGTCGGGAGAACAGGTGTGTATATTGGACAGTACTTCAGCACTAAATCTGCACTGCACTATTGTCATCCATGAAGCTTACAGTAGGACAATAACTTGTCACTTTTTACATTTTACATTTAGACTTACAGCTTTACTGCAGCACAGATTTACTGTATTGTAGTGTAAAGTAGTGTTACAGTAAATATTTGCCATATTTACAGTATGGTACTGTACTGCAGCATTTTACAAGTGGGAAGCACTGTTATTGTACACTACAGTAATATGGGTTAAAGCAGTATATCTCATGTTTACTGTACATTACTGTAATTTTACTCTGCACCACATAGACAAGACAAGGCAAGACAACCTTGCAGAGGTGGAAAAGGGCCCCTTTTTACTCCACAACAAGAGGAAGCCATTTGTGCAATGGTGATTGCAAACAATGCCATAAGGTTGAGAGAGATACAAAGCGCTGTTATAGAGGATGACAATATCTTTGGGAATATTGAATCTGTTTCAATCGCTACAATTGACAGAGTGCTCAGGAGAAATGAAATGCGCATGAAACAATTGTACAATGTGCCATTTGAACGGAACAGCGACAGAGTGAAGGAGATCCGTCACCAGTATGTACAGGTAAAACATTTATGTGTTCTATGCATACTCTAATGTCCAGTGCTGTAAACTGGTTACTTTGTGTAGTGCCATGCAGTACACTTACATGACAGTTCATACTGTACAATATGTTGTCCAAAATGCATTATGTTACACAGGAAAAGTTTTTATAGTTTTTTTCTCTCTCTCTATTCTGGGATAAAGCGTGTACTGGAGCTGGAGGCCAGGGAACCGCTGCACACATTCATATACATTGATGAGGCGTGTTTCAATCTGGCAAAAGGTAGAAGGCGTGGAAGAAACCGCATTGGACAGAGAGCAACCATTGATGTCCCAGGCCAACGAGGAGGGAATATTACAATGTGTGCAGCCATCTGAGAAAACGGCGTCCTCACATACCCTGTCTTGGTCCATACAACACACAACATCTGCTGACCTTTTTAGACATTCTTTACAGGGACATAATCCCTGAGAATGAGAGGGGTCTAAATGGAGACCATCTGAACAAGTATGTTGTTGTATGGGATAATGTGCATTTTCACCACTCAGATCTGGTCAGACAGTGGTTTGCAGCACATGAAAGGATGCTGGTGGAATATCTCCCTCCCTACTCCCCATTCCTGAATCCAATAGAGGAGTTTTTCTCTGCCTGGAGGTGGAAGGTATATGACCGGCATCCACATACCCAAATGGCCTTGCTAGAGGCCATGGATGCAGCATGTGATGACATCACAGCACAGTCCTGCAGAGGGTGGATTCGCCACTCAAGGAGATACTTTCCTCGCTGCATTGCCAGGGATGATATTCGCTGTGATGTCGATGAAAATATGTGGCCAGACAGACAGGAACGTCTGGATGTGAATGAATGATTTACAGTACTGTGTATGTTGTATGTTCCAATTCAGCTCCAATATGTACTGCAATATTGTTTACAGTTGTGCACAGCTCTACCCAAAGGTGTAAATAAGGTGTACCGTAAATACGTTTGTATTTTTCTTTTGCACAATGCTGTGAACAAATTAGATTTGCAAAGAGCATATGCAGTAAAAATGTGAAACATACGTATTCAGTGTCTTGTACTCATTTGCCTCACTAAATACAGTAATGTGTAACCCACTGTAGATTTCAAATAGTGTATAGTACTGTCTTGAGCATTTTCAGGTAGTGTCACCAAGATCAGACTTTTTTATGCATTGGAAAACACTTATGGCGCTTTTCCACTACTGACCCGAACCGGGCCGCATTTTTATCCGAGCCGTGCCGTGCCGTGCCGTACTTTGAGAAACGCTTCTCCATTATACTGAGCGACCCGGGACAAGGAGGAGTTACGTGTCATAAGATTCCCCCCCCCCCCCCCCGCTATACAGATCAGCGGCGGGAAATGCGTGTCTCCTGACACGTTGAGCACTGTGCTTTTTTTGTTGGTGAACTACCGTAATAAGCCTAAAACTATTCAAAAAGTGCAACTTCTCTGCTTTCAGAAACTGTTTGAAGTTTTTAGATTGGGCATATAGTTCATGAATTACGGTAGTTTGAATCCGCTGTAGACAGCTCCGGTTTCGGAGCAAGACTATCGGCATTAGTCAAATACATGCTCACATCAAGTCATCCGCTCACTGCTCTCCATCAAAAATGGCACATCCATCAATAATATTACACAATAACAACTGCTCTGATTAGATTGCTTAGATTGTTTAATACATCAACGGGGGGAAAAGCGAGATGAACTCGCGAGTGTCATGCTTCCTCCATTGAACGGAAAGTCCTATCTATCCCATTCAAAGTGTTTTAGTCTTTCCCCTTTCCACTGGTAATAAGGAATTGGCAAGAATAGATCGATATAAATAGATCAACATAATGCAGCACTATCATGCACAGATCAGCCTTAAAACATGTTAAGTTAGATATATAACGGTGCGACGTACAGTATTTCTACGGAAAGGCTGACTGACGCGGGGCTCATTCAATCTCCGTGTTCGTTATAGATACGCTTGCAGCAGCGGGTGAACTCCCGGTTCATTGATTTTACGGTTAAAAGCATAACTTCTCGGGGTGTCAGCGCGGTGGTTCAGGGCTCAAAATGACCGTATACCGATGGTGAAGTTAGCAAAGGAGTATTGTGTTTGTACCACCTCCATAGCCGGTGTTATTCACGGACAAACACGGTGCCCGGAGGCACCCTTTGCGGGTTAATAACTGTGGTTTACCGTGGGTTAGGATAACAATTCAAACGTGTCCGGATAGGGGAGAGGACAGGGAATCTGAAACCATTTGAATGGTGTCGATACGACACTGCTATCACGGTCGACACCGACATTATTTATTTATACAGCATATGGATGGTACCTGCCTGTTAACAGCCGCTTTCAGTTCTACAGGACATCGCCATAATAGCGATTTTTTGTTATGCTTGTTGTAAATAAAAGTTCTATGATGCATTGAAATTACATTAAACTAAGATAATACGATGGTTATCATATTTTTTGAAATCTTTATTAATACGTTATTACAGAAACAGTAAGTGACATTTTCCTAGAGCGAAATCTGTTGTGGTATTTAAAAATGGCGGTTAGTGATGAAATCTATGAACATGGGATGACGATTTCCATTGACCAATCAACGGTGTGCAGCGTCACACGTCACACGCAGCCTGGCAAAAAAGTACCTTTCGGCCCTGTAGTTCCTGCTCTTGAAGGGTAGCTAAAAAAGTACCTTTCGGCCCGGTTCGGCTCGCTTCGGGCCAGCTCGGTTGGCAATGGAAAAAGGATAATAAACCGGGCCAGCTGTAGTGGAAAAGCACCATTACAGAGTGAACTGTCATAATGAAAACATGACAAAGCCATTTGACTATCTTGTTCATAAACAATGGTGTCAGGACTTTTCATTTTGATGACACTGACACTTTCATTGACATGAAAACAATTAAAATTAAAAAATTAACATGAATACTTGCTTTTGAGGAATGAACTATCCATTTTGAGCAAGTGACACGCTTTTTCAGGTTATCAACTAGGTTTTGCAGTTTGTACTAATTGTTTTGAGAAATGCACTAACTGTTGTGCAAATGTTAATAGTTTTCACCAACATCTTCAACCAGTCCCTGTCCCAGGCCACCATCCCACCCTGCCTGAAAACCTCAACTATCATCCCAGTCCCGAAGAAAAGCACGGTGAGCTGCCTAAACGACTACCGCCCGGTGGCACTCACACCAATCATCATGAAGTGCTTTGAGAAACTAGTCCGGGCCCACATAGTCACACGCCTCCCGCCCAACCTGGATCCATACCAGTTCGCCTACAGAGCCCACAGGTCCACAGAGGACGCCATCGCGACGACTCTCCACTCCACTCTATCCCACCTGGAGAGGGGAAACAGCTACGCGAGACTGCTCTTTGTGGACTTCAGCTCTGCCTTCAACACCATCCTTCCAGACAGGCTAGTGACCAAACTACTAGACCTGGGACTATCACACTCTATCTGTGCATGGATCAAGGACTTCCTGTCTGACCGCCCCCAGAGGGTGCGGGTGGGCTCCCACACCTCCACAGCCCTCAGACTCAGCACTGGGTCCCCCCAGGGCTGCGTGCTAAGCCCCATCCTCTACAACCTCTACACCTACGACTTCACCCCCGTCCACCCCAGCAACTCCATCGTAAAGTTTGCAGATGACACCACCGTGGTGGGCTGCATCTCGGGGGGGGGACGAGGCGGCGTACAGGGATGAGGTGGAGCAGCTGGGCAAGCTGTGCAAGGTTAACAACCTGCTGCTGAACCAGTCAAAGACCCAGGAAATCATCGTGGACTTCAGGAGGAAAAAATCTGAGGTCCAGCCCCTGCTCGTCGATGGAGGGAGCGTGGAGAGAGTCTCAACCCTCCGATTCCTGGGGGTGCACATACAGGATGACCTGTCCTGGAAGACCAACACAGCAGCCATCATCAAGAAGGCACAACAGCGGCTCTACTTCCTGAGAGTCCTCAGGAAAAACCACATCAGACAGGAGCTGCTTGTGACCTTCTACCGCTGCGCAGTGGAGAGCATCCTCACCTACTGCATCTGCGTGTGGTTCTCCAGCTGCACAGCCGCAGAGAGGAATGCGCTACAGAGAGTCGTGAGATCAGCCCAGAAGATCACCGGCGCCCCCCTCCCCTCTCTGGAAGAGCTGTACAACACACGCTGCCTCAGGAAGGCCTCCAAGATCTCCAGAGACCCATCCCACCCTGGGAACGAACACTTTGCTCGGCTGCCCTCGGACAGGCGGTTCAGGACCATGTTCGCAAGGACAAATAGACTGAAGCTCAGCTTCTACCCCAGGGCCATTCAGGCCCTGAACACAGCAAAGACCTAGGTTCTAGGCCCTGGACAATCTAGACAATTTGATGGCAGCTACTAGATTGTAATCAAGTGCAATACTGAAACACAACTGTGAACATTTCAAACCTGCAAACTGCGACACTTTAAATGAATGTGCAATAACACTATGTGCAATATGACAACCCTCGGGTACATAAGGTTCAGAGATAGGACATGTTAGAATAGGTATAGCATAGCATAGAGTACAGCACAGTGTTTTATTTGTATAGTATAGTATAGTGGATAGTGTACATAGCCTTTATTTATGTAAACCAGCTCTTTTCCCTTCTTGTTTTTAGTTTTTTTTCCTAGCACCAGGGGAGCCCCCCCTCCCACATTTCGTTGTATGGTACCTGTACTATATCAATGACAATAAAGACCATTCATTCATTCATTCATTCATTCATTCATAGTGATGTGAGAAATGCACCCAAGCGATTGAGAAAAACTGTAACAGGAAGCCAGTGTAGAGTTTCTAAAATAAGAGTTATGAGCTTGTCTGCTTGTTTTGGTTAAAACTCTTGCTGCTGCATTTTGGACTAATTGCAGCTGGCCAATAGCTTTCTTCGGAGAATAGAGAGCTTCCACCAACATCCAACAAACAATGAGATCAATCTTATTATTAGATAGATAGATAGATAGATAGAGAGATAGATAGAGAGATAGATAGATAGATATGTAGATAGATATATAGATAGATATATAGATAGATAGATAGATCTTTATTTAGTTTTTTATTAAAAGGCTTGGGCATACGCCGCATTTATAGCTTATTATGACGGCTCTCCCATGTTGTATACTATAAACCGTACACACCAACAGCTAATGTTTTACATGCAAAGGTGTTTGACTTCTCTCTCAAAATGACCTAATGGAGTAAGTGCAGTTGTACTCTGAGCTCCAAGCCTACGTCACTGTTTGGAGTGAAAGACTCAAGAACACAAAGAGGGAGGAGGGTTCCTTCCTGCAGGCTGACCGACCCTCACAGAGGTGCCACTAAATAACAAGCCTGATATTGACCCTGCATACGGAAGGCCCTTAGAGAGAGAGAGAGGGCGGGAGGGAGGGAGAGAGGGGGAGAGAGAGAGAGAGAGAGAGAGAGAGAGAGAGAGAGAGAGAGAGAGAGAGAGAGAGAGAGAGAGAGAGAGAGAGAGAGAGAGAGAGAGAGAGAGAGAGAGAAAGAGCCTGATATTGACCCAGCATACAGAAGGCCCTTACCCAGCAGGACAACAGGAGGGAGAGGAAGGTAGGGTAGGTAGGTGGGTGGGTGGGCTCTATACAGAGGGAGTACTTGAGGAGATAGCTGATTGGCTCCTCTCTAACCACAGTCAAACAATTTATTTGTCCCCAGAGAGAGAGAGAGAGAGAGGGAGGGAGAGAGGGAGAGAGAGAGAAAGAGAGACAGAGAGAGAGAGGGAGGGAGAGAGAGACAGAGAGAGAGAGAGAGAGAGAGAGAGAGAGACAGAGAGAGAGAGAGCAGAAATAGCTGATTGGCTCCTCTCTAACCATGACAAGTCAAACAATCTATTTGTCCCCGGAGAGAGAGAGAGAGAGAGAGAGAGAGAGAGAGAGAGAGAGAGAGAGAGAGAGAGAGAGAGAGAGAGAGAGAGAGAGAGAGAGCAGAAAGCAGAATAGCTGATTGGCTCCTCTCTAACCAGTCAAACAATCTATTTGTCCCCGGAGAGAGAGAGAGAGAGAGAGAGAGAGAGAGAGAGAGAGAGAGAGAGAGAGAAAGAGAGAGAGGGAGGGAGGGAGGAAGGGAGGGAGAGAGAGAGAGAGACAGAGAGAGGGAGGGAGGTAGAGAGGGGGGGGGGGGGGGGAGAGGGAGGCAGAGCAGAAAGCTGCTGGGTCACGTCAACCCTGCAGCAGTCAGAATGTAATTAAATCTGCTTCCTGGTTGTCCAACCAATGGGAAAGCCATAAATCTCGGCACACACACACAGCTGCTTTCCGAGACACTAGTCTCAATTCTTTGCTGAAAGAAGAAATAACAATTCTTAGGCTATTACATTTAGCCCTGCATTGTTTTTCCAACTCTTATTGACCCATACAAAGATCTGAACAAGATAGGACACCCCATGAACATCTTTGTCTTTTTTAAACATATTTAAACAAAATATTATAATAATATTTAAATATGGACATTTGATCTCCATTTTAACAATATTGAGAGATGGAGGTAATATGACTAAACAAACAAAACTGAAACATTGAACATTTAACAATGATTTGTAAAATAAATCGTGGTAATTAATAGAAATGCAATCTTCTTGTGAGGAAACAGGACAGCCAAACGTATGTATTACTACAAAAAACACCCATCAGAGCAAGACTAAAGCTTGCCAGAGAACACCTAGACAAACACCAGGCCTTCTGGAACAGATGAATCCATGGTTGAATTATTTGGGCACACTAACAGAAGGCATGTTTGGCTCAAACCAAAGACAGAGTTTGAACACAAGAACCTCATACCAGCTGTGAAGCATGGGGGTGGAAATGTCCTGGTTTGGGGCTGCTTTGCTGCAGCAGGGCCTGGCCAGCTCACTATCGTAGAATCCACTATGAACTCTTTATTGTATCAGAGGGCGCTTGAGGAAAACGTGAGACCATCTGTCCAAAAACTGAAGCTGAAACGGATGTGGACCATGCCACATGACATCAAATTTCAGGAGCCTCCTTTCATGACTTTTCCTAGATATGTGCGTTCTACCACCCAGTATCCATTACATTCCTTACATATACATCAGGATAAGCTAGTATAAAGCTATTTTGCAGTTTTTCTGTGTAGGAGAGGCAGGCTAATTTATGAGGCGCACCAACTAGTGGTCGTTGTGTGTAAGTAGCAGCTTCCCGTTGTAAAGACTATGGTCATTTGACCCCCGAGGCGGCTCTTATAGTAGGTAAAAAAGGCACGGCTGATCTTAATTCTTAATGCAGTAAACTGTTCTCAGAGTCTTACACGGATCCAGGTCTCTGGTAGCTGTTATTGGAGGCGTTGTCCATCCTGCGGCGGGTCTGTAGTTTGGGCGGGAGGTCTGGGTGGTCTGGCGGCTCCCTCTCCCTCGGCTCCGACGCCGACAGACTCACAACCGAACCACTGCTGCCTCTCTGGCCTTGAGGGAGACAAGCAGTTAACTGTTTACTGGGGACAGTTACTGTCATCAGTTCATCACAGTTGAGTTCAGACAGAAAACACAGGCCATCACCATGTTGTAGAGGACTTTAATAATATGCAGTCACTCTCTCTGCCAGAGAAGTTTTAAAAAGTTGCAATATAAAGCCCAACTTTTCCTAGATACATTATGTGGTGTTCTACCACCCAGTATCCTTATATTTTCTAAACCACATCAGGATAAGCTAGTATAAAGCTATTTTGCTGTTTTTCTGTGTAGGAAGCAGGCTAATTTACAAGACGCGCCAACTAGTGGTCATTGTGTGTAAGTAGCAGACACAGCTCTTTTAGTAGGTAAAAAAATTATAAAGGCACGGCTGTTCTAGTGTTAATGACCCCACCCATGGCTGTTCTAGTGTTAATGACCCCACCCATGGCTGTTCTAGTGTTAAATGACCCCACCCACGGCTGTTCTAGTGTTAATGACCCCACCCATGGCTGTTCTAGTGTTAATGACCCCACCTATGGCTGTTCTAGTGTTAATTACCCCACCCATGGCTGTATCAGTGTTAAATGACCCCACCCACGGCTGTTCTAGTGTTAATGACCCCACCTATGGCTGTTCTAGTGTTAATGACCCCACCCATGGCTGTTCTAGTGTTAAATGACCCCACCCACGGCTGTTCTAGTGTTAATGACCCCACCCATGGCTGTTCTAGTGTTAATGACCCCACCCATGGCTGTTCTAGTGTTAATGACCCCACCCATGGCTGTTCTAGTGTTAATGACCCCACCCACGGCTGTTCTAGTGTTAATGACCCCACCCATGGCTGTTCTAGTGTTTAATGACCCCACCCATGGCTGTTCTAGTGTTAATGACCCCACCCATGGCAGTTCTAGTGTTAATGACCCCACCCATGGCTGTTCTAGTGTTAAATGACCCCACCCACGGCTGTTCTAGTGTTAATGACCCCACCCATGGCTGTTCTAGTGTTAATGACCCCACCTATGGCTGTTCTAGTGTTAATTACCCCACCCATGGCTGTTCTAGTGTTAAATGACCCCACCCACGGCTGTTCTAGTGTTAATGACCCCACCTATGGCTGTTCTAGTGTTAATGACCCCACCCATGGCTGTTCTAGTGTTAAATGACCCCACCCACGGCTGTTCTAGTGTTAATGACCCCACCCATGGCTGTTCTAGTGTTAATGACCCCACCCATGGCTGTTCTAGTGTTAATGACCCCACCCATGGCTGTTCTAGTGTTAATGACCCCACCCATGGCTGTTCTAGTGTTAATGACCCCACCCACGGCTGTTCTAGTGTTAATGACCCCACCCATGGCTGTTCTAGTGTTTAATGACCCCACCCATGGCTGTTCTAGTGTTAATGACCCCACCCATGGCTGGTCTAGTGTTAATGACCCCACCCATGGCTGTTCTAGTGTTAATGACCCCACCCATGGCTGTTCTAGGGTTAATGACCCCACCCATGGCTGTTCTAGTGTTAATGACCCCACCCATGGCTGTTCTAGTGTTAATGACCCCACCCATGGCTGTTCTAGTGTTAATGACCCCACCCATGGCTGTTCTAGTGTTAATGACCCCACCCACGGCTGTTCTAGTGTTAATGACCCCACCCACGGCTGTTCTAGTGTTAATGACCCCACCCACGGCTGTTTCTCTAGCCTAGCCAGGGGCTCCTACCTTCAGAGATGAGCAGGGGCCTCAGAGAGGGGCTTGCTGACCGGCCCAGCTGGGCTGACCTGGGGTCAGTCTGGCAGTGCGGGGCTTTCTTGGGGGCCAGCGGGGTGGGGGGGGGAGGCCTGGCTGCGATGCTGGCTGAGGCGGACAGGCCGAGGAGGGCTTCTTCTGACTCCCCGTCTGTGTGCCTCCTCTCTGCCTCCTCCTCTCTGGAGCTGCTGACGGAGAGGAGGGTGGGAGGGCCCTGGGGTCCGTTGGAGGAGAGTAGGAGGGAGGAGGGGGGCTGGCGGAGGGTGGGGGGGGGCGGGGGCTGGTCTCTGGCCTGGGGTGAGGCGGAGGAGGAGGAGGAGGAGGCGGCGGTCTTGGAGGAGGTGTTCTGCTCAGAGGAGTGGGAGGAGAGAGACTCCAGGCTGCCTGTCGGGGTGCTGCCTGGACTGCTGCTGAAAGGGTCGCCTGTACAGGGGCCAGAGAACAGACACACAACACGTCATTAACACCTGCTGACACGCAACACGTCATTAACACCTGCTGACACACAACACGTCATTAACACCTGCCGACCAGAGAACACGTCATTAACACCTGCTGGCAGACAACACGTCACTAACACCTGCTGACAGACAACACGTCATTAACACCTGCTGACACACAACACGTCATTAACACCTGCTGACACACAACACGTCATTAACACCTGCTAAACACGCAACACGTCATTAACACCTGCTGACACACAACACGTCATTAACACCTGCTGACACACAACACGTCATTAACACCTGCCGACCAGAGAACAGGTCATTAACACCTGCCGACCAGAGAACAGGTCATTAACACCTGCTGGCAGACAACACGTCACTAACACCTGCTGACAGACAACACGTCATTAACACCTGCCGACCAGAGAACAGGTCATTAACACCTGCTGGCAGACAACACGTCACTAACACCTGCTGACAGACAACACGTCATTAACACCTGCTGACAGACAACACGTCATTAACACCTGCTGACCAGACAACACGTCATTAACACCTGCTGACCACACAATACATCATTAACACCTGCTGGCCATACAACACGTCATTAACACCTGCTGGCCAGAAAAAACGTCATTAACACCTGCTGAGACACAACACGTCATTAACACCTGCTGACTAGAAAACAGACACACAACACGTCATTAACACCTGCTGACACACAACACGTCATTAACACCTGCTGACACACAACACGTCATTAACACCTGCTGACACACAACATGTCATTAACACCTGCTGACATACAACATGTCATTAACACCTGCTGGCAGACAACACGTCATTAACACCTGCTGACAGACAACACGTCATTAACACCTGCTGACACACAACACGTCATTAACACCTGCTGACACACAACACGTCATTAACACCTGCTGACACACAACATGTCATTAACACCTGCTGACATACAACACGTCATTAACACCTGCTGGCAGACAACACGTCATTAACACCTGCTGACATACAACACATCATTAACACCTGCTGGCAGACAACACGTCATTAACACCTGCTGACAGACAACACGTCATTAACACCTGCTGGCAGACAACACGTCATTAACACCTGCTGACACACAACACGTCATTAACACCTGCTGGCCAGACAACACGTCATTAACACCTGCTGGCAGAGAGACCAGACAGACAGACAACACATCATTAAAACCTGCTGGCTAGAGACCAGACAGACAGACAACACGTCATTAAAACATGCTGGCTAGAGACCAGACAGACAGACAACACTGTCATTAAAACCTGCTGGCTAGAGAGACCAGACAGACAACATGTCATTAAAACCTGCTGGCTAGAGACCAGACAGACAGACAACACTGTCATTAAAGCCTGCTGGCTAGAGACCAGACAGACAGACAACACATCATTAAAACCTGCTGACAAAGAGTCCAGACAGACAGACAGACAGACAGACAACACGTCATTAAAACCTGCTGGCTAGAGACCAGACAGACAGACAACACGTCATTAAAACCTGCTAGTTAACTCACTGTCTACATCTGTCAGACACAGTGTTGGGGTGTAGATGCTAGTTAACTCACTGTCTACATCTGTCAGACACAGTGTTGGGGTGTAGATGTGCTGCTAGTTAACTCACTATCTACATCTGTCAGACACAGTGTTGGGGTGTAGATGAGCTGCTAGTTAACTCACTGTCTACATCTGTCAGACAGTGTTGGGGTGTAGATGAGCTGCTAGTTAACTCACTGTCTACATCTGTCAGACAGTGTTGGGGTGTAGATGCTAGTTAACTCACTGTCGACATCTGTCAGACACAGTGTTGGGGTGTAGATGCTAGTTAACCCACTGTCTTACATCTGTCAGACAGTGTTGGGGTGTAGATGCTAGTTAACTCACTGTCGACATCTGTCAGACACAGTGTTGGGGTGTAGATGCTTCGGGGCTTCCTGGGGCCGGTAGACAGACAGATGGCTCTGCTCCTGCGTGACTCTGGCCGGGTCTGGGGCGGGGGCTGGGGCACGTTGAGGTCTGGAGGCTGGTGGAAGATCTGGGGGGGGGGGGGTGAGAAGCCCAAGTAATTTTCACTCCCCAAGCTTTACAGTGAAAATACCACCGCTCATCCCTGATCAGACTTAGTCTGTCATAGTTATTGAGTGTTGATCAACTTGCCTTGTCAAAGTTCTCGATCAGAATCTCCACCACGATGTTCTGGAACTTGATGTTCATCATGGCCGCCACCGTCTCTTCCTGGGACCGCATCAGGGTGGGCCCGAAGATCACGCCCAGGTTAGACACGGTCATCAGGTTAGCCTGGCTGTGGGTGGACACACTGGGGACAGAAGACACAGTCATCAGGTTAGCCTGGCTGTGGGTGGACATGCTAGGGGACAGCATCAGGTTAGCCTGGCTGTGGGTGGACACACTGGGGGACAGAAGGGTTGGACACGTGTAGGAAGCAGGCCAATTTACAAGCGGCCAAATAGCAGCTTCGCATTGTAAAAAGGCGGTTCTTTTAGGAAGTAAAAAGGCACGGCTGTTCTAGTGTTAACAGCTATTAGTCTCAGGGAAGGCTACAGTCATTACATGCTGAAACTTAATGTGAATTTCGAAACTCTTTAATGACTTAAATGCTTTCATCATCGTCATCACAGGCTTGCTCTTTCACTCTGATGTGGGGTTGTGGTGTGGCTGATTCATGCGTGCGGTGGAGACGTACGTGACGAGGTGTTTGATCAGCAACTCCATCATCTCCTTGTTCCTCTCGGGGAGCTTGTGGACCAGAGCGTGGACCGCACAGACCCGATAGTTCTGATCATCTGATTCTGGGGGGAGAAGCGTAAATGGTAAATGAACTGCCTTACATAGCGCCTTTATCCAAAGCGCTTTACAACGGCCTCTCATTCACCCATACACACACACATTCACACACCAGTGGCGGCCAAGCTACCATGCAAGGCGCCGGCTCGCTCACTGGGAGCAATTTGGGGTTCAGTGTCTTGCCCAAGGACACTTCGACATGTGACCAGCCGGGGATCGAACCGCCGAACTTGCGATCATTAGACGGCGGTTCTACTTCCTGAGGCACAGCCGCCCGCACATGGTTGCTTTGGTTGCACTTTCATATTTTCACTGTAGCCTATTTTATGCAAGAAAAAATTCAATTTCCATATTTAGTTTTTTACATTCAGGTTAGTTCCTCAGACCTTTGCAGACTTCACTTTGTGAAAAATGTAAAAAAAAAGAATAAAAAAAAAGGATCAGGTTATAGCATCATCATGTTTGTCCTCGGATATCCTGAGGAGACCTTATAGTTATTACCCTAAGTCAGCGATTCCCAACCTATGGGAAGAGGGTAGGCTACTGCAAGTGGACCGCCAAATCATGGGCAAAAGAAATAACTTTTTTATTTTTTTACAAAAACGTTTTAATTTAAAAAAATATTCATGGACATACAGTACTGTATTTTTTTCTTTAAAACCATGAAAAATGCATCATCAGTGTGCTACTACTAGGCCTACTGCACTGTATGTATGATGATAGTATGATGATGCATATGAAACATCCAATAAGAATAAGAGAATAATGATGAGACACCCCAAAACATGTACGTGTGCGTAAAATGCCTGTGTGGGCCGCGAATACATTAAGAGATTTTTAAGTGGGCCTTGAGTCCAAAAAGGTTGGGAACCGCTGCCCTAAGTAGAAACGCAGGCTTTTCCATAACTTACTGACAGCCATGAGGAAATCCTTGTGCAGCTTGAATGTCATCAGAGGCTCAGAGAGACACCTGGTGGAAGAACACAGCAAATGTCATTTCTCACTTTGTGACACAGTCTTTTAATTCAGTGGGGGGGGGGGGAAGCAAACACCTTGCATGACTAACACCGCCCCCCCAGGGCTTGAGGAGACAAGGCATTATGGGTAATCATGATTCCTAACAGCCAGTCATGTCATGTCACAGCTGCAGAGGCGGGCTGACCTGAGGTAGTTCTTCAGGCCGCTGGTGATGGTCTTGTTGTCCCACGTGTCGGAGTCCAGGTCCAGGTCCACTGGGGCTTTGGCTGCTGTGGGAGACACGTCAAGGTTTTCACTATTACAATCAGGGTTCCCACAACTTCTGAAATATCAAATTCAAGCACCTTTCAAGCACTTTTCAAGGACTTTCTAGACTCAATTCCCTCAATTGAGTGGGTCAGACCCAACACGTCAAGGTTTTCACTAAATGTTTTTAATGTTTGGCATTTAGCAGACGCCTTATTCCATAGCGACTTACATTTGCTTCACTTGGAATCGGAGTTTAGGATAACATTTGCTTTGCTCTGCGTCGTTTGGAGCTGTGAGAAGAACACGCAATCGAAGTCGCTCCCGGAGCAAACAACCAACGGATGCTCCGCTTGAAAAGGGTGGTTTCGCTCCAGGTTAGAAACGACGCATCGAGGCTGTCCATAGGAAAACAACAGCGCATGTGTGTTGATCTGGATAAGAGCGGGACGAACGGGCAATTACATTTTTTTCTGACCAATCAACTACCACGTCTGTTGCTTCGATTGAGTATGTTACTTCGTTTACATAAAGGGCTGTGAGAACGCAAATCAGAGAAATAATTTATGCAACAATGTTGCAAACTCATCCACTTGCTCCGGGTCTCGATTCAGATTTTCATGACTTGTGTTTTGAGGGGAGGGGGGGGGATTACTGTGTGCTCTCTGAGGTGAGCAGAGGGCTGTGTGTAAGCTTCTTAGCCACACAGCTCCCAGGGGAGAAAGACTCATTGTATACATGTATATTGTTGACCTTTTGCTAGCATATCAGCCCAATAGAGCTCTCAGGTCTTCTGACGCTGGCTTTCATACATTAGACTTTTATATAGCGCTTTTCTAGACACTCAAAGACGCTTTACAAACTGAAAAGATGGAGTAGTAAAATAAAAAGAAACAAAAAAATATATAAAAGAAAGTATAGGGGTCTAATACATTTTTAGATTACTAAATCTAAATCTAAGTGTCTTTGTAGGACAATCTACTCTGTATACTGCAATTACAGCTAGATTTCGGGCGGAGAAGCGGCGAACAAGCAACGCCAGCGTCCTCTCTCAACCGGCATTTTTTGAAAAGTCAACGTTATATCAACGTTGTACCACAAAGAGAACCTACTGCGCTTCCTGTATTATAAAAACACAGAACAGACATCTTGATGCTTACGCCAGGAAAAAAATAAACTACGTTTGAGGCATAGGACTGAAAGATTACCCAGAGGTTACTTACAAAAGACTGTGGTCATCAGCTTCTGGACCTTGGAGTTGACCCCGCCTATCCTGTACAGCCCCATGGTGGTGATCCCTGTGAGGTTACACAAAGGCACGGGAGATCAAACTACATACCTCTTGTCTCGCCGGGAAATTAAAGGAGAGGTTTGACTCTCTAAACGAAGGGTGTGTGTCTGTGCTGGATGTGAAGGGGTTGCTCCAGCCTCCTCTGGTATTGTATTGACATTTTACAGACAGTAGGGTTATTATAGTAAGTAAGTAAGTAAAATTTATTTATTCCCAGACCAAGGGTCACAAAGTGCTTTACATAACAAGGAAGAAACACAAATAAAACATAATACAAGAGCGAAAGCCACAGCAGGTTAAAACAGGCAAACAAGTGAAAATAAAAACAAGTAACAGACAACAGGTGTAACAGCATCACAGGACACAGAAAGACAGGCCCTTGGGGCTATCCAAAAGCCTGTCTATACAACACAGTCTTTAGCTGTCTAGTTTTTTTTAAATAGAGGGGAGACAGACACATACAGGGTGACAGGACACAAAGAAGTATGCACTAGTTCCAGACAAAGCCTAGGAGAAATAAACAACAAGTACCTTTCTTCTCCACCAGGTCGATGCATTTCCTCACAAAATTAAATCCGGCCTCGTTTAGAAACGCTGTAAAAACACAACGATAGAGTCGACGCTTCAATGACTCAATTAATACTTAAGAGAGTTAAACAAACATAGTACGTAGGAATACAGAGCAATTTGTGACGTTAGAATTATAAGGTTCTATCTCCATTTTTGTCAAAATTTAGTTTTTTACATAATCTGATCCATTAGGTGTTTATTAATGCCTGTGTGGTGTTATTTTTTTAAATGTTGACATTTTTTGGTTAGTAATTAATAAAATACAAAGGTTCCATCTCACAAAACATAATGGAATGTAAAAACTTTGACGCTCAATATCTCTGAACTACCCCAAACGGAGATAGAACCTTAGAATTCTAAGGTCACGAATTGTACTTTCTGAGTTGCATGACTTCAGTTCACTATAATGATAAATGCTACAAATTCTGTAGGGTATCACCATATTTCCATGTGTTTAGTGTACATGTGTGTGTTTAGTTCAAGCTGTGTAAAAGAGAACATGTGTATGAAAACAAAAAACAAAACCAGAAAAAGGTTTGACTGTTAGGATTGAAGATTATTGAGTAATTATTACAGCACAAAAAAAAAATCATTAACTTTTCTTACACTTAGTTAGTTAGTACTGTAACATCTTTCACATTATGTAAAGTCTTTATTTTAGTGGTCAAACATGTTACTTAAATACTTACTCTCTTCTTTCTTGCTCAGTATGGCTGGAAGGTTATAGATCTAAAGAAAACCAACAGCATAGATTATAATCAGGAGACCTTACAGCAACATAGATTATAATAATGGGCGGCTGTGTCTCAGGAGTCGCCGTCTAATGATCACAAGGTTGGCAGATCAGCGGTTCAAGCCCCGGCTGGCCACATGTCGAAGTGTCCTTGGGCAAGACACTGAACGCCAAAATTGCTCCCATTGTTTTGTGCTTTGGAGCAGCTTTGGAGCAGCAAAAAAGGCACTATATAAGTGCAGTCCATTTACCATTTACCAATGCTTTCTATAGATTATAATGAGGAGATCTTACAGCAACAGAAGGTTCTCAGGACATTGTATAGTTATGTTGTTCAAGATTATAACATAAATGTGTTTATACAAATATCCTACTTTAACCAAATGAATGCTACTAAGGTTACAATCTTACAGTGAGCTTCATAAGGCATACAGTAAACACTTTACAACGGAGGAGGGCGCCAGAGACAACATATGTGTTTGTGGGACTGTGTCCTAGTCAAATCTTTAAACAAACTAGCTGTACTTCAGCCAAGGGTGAAGCCTTGAATTATACAACAGTTAGTTCCGACCAAGTCATTTGATTGGACAAGAGGCATTCCACGAGTGCCGACATTGTACCCTGTAACAGCACTGGGACTTTTAACTATATATGTATCACTCCGCCACACAGGTGTTCTATTGTTTGTGTTCAGGTTACTAAGCAACAGTCCAGTTGGAGTTCAGTTGCGGAACAATTTTTTGTTGTCGCTTATTACTGTTAACTAATAAATGGCGCTGTAGAACTGTTGTATAAAAGCAATATCACACTCGAGGTCGTGCTGTTATACTGAATATCAGCACGGCTGTGATTGTCTTCGGTACTCAGCCTATGCTGATATTCAGTATAACAGCACTCCCTCTCCTGTGATATTGCTTAAACAACATATTTCTTTGTCTTTTTCTTTTGTATTACATTGTGGATACTGATGTTTGTTATTTATTTATTTAGTGTTGTTTCAGTATTAAGAATGGCAAATTATGTTTATTTATTTATTTTGTGTTGTTTCAATATTAAGAATGATTACTTATTAGTACTGTTGATAATGTAATTTATGTATTAATTCATGGCTTATATAATTTAAGTATTATTGTCCTCACTTGGAAGTGATGGATGGGGGTAGGACATGATAAGCTTAGGCTTCATCCTACTCCCTTTCCAACAGTGATAGGTCTGTACTCTTAGTTATTTGTTCTTTTATTATTTTAAATCATGTTCGAAATAAAAGATTCATTCAGTCATTCATTCATTCATTCAAACATGAAGTGATAGAGTTCCTCACCGGCTCTTTGCCGTCCATGGCCTCCAGCCACAGCCTCCTGTTGGCCTCTGACAGCGCCTGCATGGTGACTATGCCGTGCCTGGGCACGGTACAGAGAGACAGAGAACACCAGGACACGTTCAGATCACAGCCCACGGGCCCCCCTGAGCAGGCCATGTTTACTAAACTACTCAACTAAAAATCTCTCTAAAATCACAATCTCACTACCATGCCAAGATAGGGAAATGCTGTCACGTCACACTGTGACTCCTGTGTTGTCTTGGTGATTATACAACCCTCTCCAAATTAATTTGCGGTTGATTTCTTTAAGACCGGCTCATGTTTTCTTTCCCAGCATGCATGTGGTTTTCTCTCCCTGGAGGTTCTAGAGTGTAACGGCAGGCGTGCGTGTGCTGCTGTGAGCTCATCTCTGTGCTGCTGAGCTATCGCTAAGCCACGCCCCCTTTGAAAACTCAAGCTGGAACCCAAAAAATGCCAATTCGCTTCCTTTTTTGTCTGTATGGCAGTGAAATCCCTAATTTCATCACCTCGAGGATGACTAAAAGCATATCATATGCTGTCGCGAATAGGTCTTAAATTCTATTCAAAGAGCTAAAAAGGTCTTTAATTTGACTTGTTGAAACTTGTAGGAACCCTGCAGCTGTGAACGTGCTGATGGAACGGCCTCATGGACTATGTGACTTGATCAGTTTGGCTTTTCCCTGCCAGGGCCATCTGATTAGAACAATCATGCTCCCTCCCTTGTCTTTCCTTCTAAAACATCAAACACATCAAACACATCATTACAATAACAACTATTTTGGTTTTCAGAATTTCTTGCAATTGGAGAGGCAAACTGATGAATGATGATGCAAGACATTATTAGTATGATACACTAGACATTATAAGAATTATTCAAGTGACAATGATGTTTCAGTGATGTTTCATAATAGCATAATAGCTTTCCCCCCCAAATTGATGTTGTGGAGTGGAAGAAAAACAAGTGATTTAGCAGAGTTCATTCGAGGTGGAGAGATTCAGAGAATCAGTGAGCGAGATGGTTGGTTAGCAGCAGACATGCAGCAGCACTAGAAGGGCAGGGACTGGCACATACCGGACTTTATAGAAAAACTGAAGTGGTCTGAAAAGACTTCCATGATAGATGTCATTTCTACATTAAACATGAACACAAAGAAAAAGAAGAATAAAAAAAAATTGGTACATGGTAGAAAATAAAAACCAAAATACTATGTTATTAAGTATTTAGGTAGTATAAGTGTTTACTGTAGTTGGACGCACAGTAAACAGAAGTTTGAGTGAGAGAGGACATGACGTACATGCAGGACAGAGCTGAAAACAACTATACACTGTCTGGCGCTAATACTGGTGCTAATACTGGTGCTAATACTGGTGCTAATATCGGCGCTAATACCGGCGCTAATACTGGTGCTAATACTGGCGCTAATACTGGCGCTAATACTGGCGCTAATACTGGCGCTAATACTGGTGCTAATACCGGCGCTAATACCGGCGCTAATACTGGCGCTAATACTGGCACTAATACTGGCGCTATACACCGTCTGGCGCTAATACCGGCGCTAATACTGGCGCTAATACCGCCGCTAATACCGCCGCTAATACCGGCGCTATTTTCAGTAAAGATATTTGTGACACGTTCTAGTCTTTTGGTCCGCATATCGGCAACCGATCAAAATGTTCAGACTTTTCTTTTGAAACACGGAACTACATTTCAACGTTGTTGAGAATCACAACACAAACTCGCTAGTCAAGCCAAAACACTGCAACAACGCAATGGATTGGGTGAGTAATCTCCCCACTGCTACCTAGTTAACTAGAACACTACTTTCCATTGTTAGCAGGCTCACAAAACAAGCTGTGTCAGTTGACTAGCGATGTGTCGTTGATTTCCAACAACGCGGAAATGTATTCACATTTTTAGAAAGAAAAGTCTGATTGTTACATCAGATCCCGACATGAGGACCAAAGCATTAGAATGTGTCACATTTTCTCTGCTAATGAAAGGGAATCGCAATAGAACCAACACTTGTCTGATAATGCAGCTTCACTTCACAAGTATAAGGTCTGTGTCTTTAACCATCTCACTTCAGGAGAGATCTATGTTCTATGTCTACGTTCACGATCTCTCCATTTACATAAACATAAGTGTCTATTATGTTTCTTATAAAACACAACACTGTTGCTGTAATCCAGGTTCCGTCACAGTATGTTTTCAGTCTAATAAGTGATGCACGACTAATGGATAGATGATATGAATGATTATAGACCTCTCCACGACTAATGGGTGCATAGACGATATGAATACTTATAGACCTCTCCACGACTTCGATGTCAAAGCAGAAGCGTTTATCGATGGAGTCCGTCTTCCTCCGGATGCAGGACTTCAGCTTGAACATCTCCGGGGCACTCATGACAAGACCGTTCTAGAACAGAACAGGGAGACTCATGAACCAGACCGTTCTAGAACAGAACAGGGAGACTCATGAACCAGACTGTTCTAGAACAGACAGGAGGAGACTCATGACCAGAGCGTTCTAGAATAGAACAGGGGATTTGGGGTTTAACACAAGAACAGCCAGTAAAAAAATTAAATTCTATCTTTGCACTCGATCAAATTTCAGGACCCTCCTTTCATGACTTTTCCTAGATATGTACGTTCTACCACGCAGTATCCTTAAATTTTCAAAATCAGGATAAGCTAGTATAAAGCTATTTTGAAGTTTTTCTGTGTAAGAGGCGGGCAAATTTTTTTGACGGCCAACTAGTGGTCGTTGTGTGTAAGTAGCAGCTTCCCGTTGTAAAGACTATGGTCATTTTGACCCCTGAGGCGGCTCTTATAGTAGGTAAATAAGGCACGGCTGTTCTGGTGTTAATCCTTGGTGACAAAGTTAAGTACAGCAACATGGAGTTCTACAGAAGGAATGTTGAGTTCTATAGAAGGAATATGGAGTTCTATCGAAGGATTTTGGAGTTCTATCGAAGGAATTAGGAGTTCTATAGAAGGGATTTGGAGTTCTATAGAAGGGATTTGGAGTTCTATAGAAGGGATTTGGAGTTCTACAGAAGGGGACAAAGTTAGATGTGAAACAACAAACAACAACCTGCTTGCCAGCTGACTTGTTGTCGAAGGTGCTCATGGTGAAAGTCTTGCTGCCTTTGTCATAAGTGCAATAGTGTCGCGTCCAAGTGCATCCCAGAGGCCCTGAAACAGAGCCAGGAACAGCATCTATAACCATCTGAGAAAATGATTGCTTCCTGAAACACAAGATTCTTCTGGAATGACCTCTGAAATAAAATTCACAATTAAGCCAGATTTTGTCTTTTCTTTTTTTTATCTTTGTAGATGAAGTTCCACTATTTTTGGTATTTCCTGCTCTGTTGGAGAAAACAACATCAAAGTGGAGACATTACGCAAGGCTGAACGAGAAGAAGAAGATGTGATAAGATGTGTGTGAGGGAAATGGAGAGACATGTTTATGGTGATGGGTATAAAACAGAGCACTTGTCTATGTGAAGAGGCTGTGAGACCGTAGAGAGGCTGTAGGAGAGGCTGTGAGACTGTAGGAGAGGCTGTGAGACTGTATAGAGGCTGTGAGGCTGTAGGAGAGGCTGTGAGACTGTAGGAGAGGCTGTGAGACTGTATAGAGGCTGTGAGGCTGTAGGAGAGGCTGTGAGGCTGTATAGAGGCTGTAGGAGAGGCTGTGATACTGTAGAGAGGCTGTAGGAGAGGCTGTGAGACTGTAAGAGAGGCTGTGAGGCTTTATAGAGGCTGTATAGAGGCTGTGAGGCTGTATAGAAGCTGTGAGGCTGTATAGAGGCTTTAGAGAGGCTGTGAGACTGTGGTCCTGGGAGACTCACGTTTCTCCTGGACGTAGAGGAAGCCCTCCATGGTCCAGAGGCCCGGGGGCTTGTAGTCCTGATCAGCTGACCGGATTCTCCTCATCAGCTTCTCCACTTCCTGTTTGGTGCTCACAAAGTTGTTCCTCGTCTGCAGAGCAGGCACACACAAACATAAACACCAGATAAGATGAGAGCCAAACAGTTTAAACTGGGTGTATGACCATGGTGTGACATGTAAACAAAGACCCTTCATCCAAATGTTGCAGAGAGCTTGCATCAGGCAGCAGATGACAACACAACGCATCGTTGACAACTCTATGTTTGCAAAACCGTGTATGACTCTCACAGTGAATTGTTACAAATACTTAGTAGTAACTAGTAGTAGTAGTAGTAGTAGTAGTAGTAGTAGTAGTAGTAGTAGCAATAGTAGTAGTAGTAGTAGTAGTAGTAATAGTAGTAGTAGTAGTGGTAGTAGTAATAGTTGTAATAGTAGTAGTAGTTGTAATAGTAGTAATAGTAGTAGTAGTAATAGTAGTAGTAGTAGTAGTAGTAGTAGTAGTAGTAGTAGTAGTAGTAGCAGTAGTAGTAGCAGTAGTAGCAGTAGTAGTAGTAGTAGTAGTAGTAGTAGTAGTAGTAGTAGTAGTAGCAGTAGTAGTAGCAGTAGTAGTAGTAGTAGTAGTAGTAGTAGTAGTAGTAGTAGTAGTAGTAGTAGTAGTAGTAGCAGTAGCAGTAATAGTAGTAGCAGCAGTAATAGTAGTAGTAGTAGTAGTAGTAGTAGTAGTAGTAGTAGTAGTAGTAGTAGTAGTAGTAGTAGCAGCAGTAATAGTAGTAGTAGTAGTAGTAGCAGCAGTAGTAGTAGTAGTATTAATAATAGTAGCAGCAGTAGTGAGGGTGTAGGAGATTCCGGAGATAAAATGGCAGCAAAAGTAATCAAAAAAGTGAACCATAGAACTAGATTCTTGTACAGGATATCCTCACTTGTCAGTAAAAACACACTGAGGACCCTATCAGGAGCTCTCATTCAATGTCACTTCGACTATGCCGTAACATCATGGTACTATAGAACCACAAAGGCCCATAAAACAAGACTCCAGACAGCCCAAAATAAACTGGTTAGGCTTCTGCTAGGCCTCAACCCTAGGACACATCTAACCGCTGCTCATTTTTTGAGCCTTGATTGGCTACGAGTAGTTGACAGAGTGCAGCAGCTTGCACTGGGCCTGGTCTTCAAGATACGCTACACCACAAAGACACCCAAGTACCTGTCAACATACTTCCAAAAAGTGAACAACGTCCACACATACAACACCAGAGGAAGCTCCACGAACCACGTTCAACCGCGTTGCACCACAAACAAGGGGTTAAACTCGTTTGCAAACTATGCAGTAAAAATGTGGAACGCCCTTCCTATAATCTTAAAGGAGTGCAAAACACTGCCCACCTTCAAAACCACTCTCAAAAAACATTTACAGGAGGCTGCAATCCGTAACTGGACCCTCTAAATCAAAAATATGATTAAAAGACCCGAACTACCCACTGTACATACTTTGTGTTTTGTCCCCCGCCCCCACCTGTGGTGTATGTCCCCACCTGTCCTACCCGCTGTACATACCTTATGTTTTGTTGTATTGTTCTTCCCATGATGGATGTATGTTTATCTTGTAGATAGTAATAGTTATTTGTCTGTATTATCTTTTTTTTTTGTCTGTCTTACATGTAACGATGAATTGAGAATCAAGGACCCCAATTGAAATAAGCCAGTGGCTTTCTTGTTTTTTTTATCCTTTTAGTTGACCTTGTATGTAATATGTACTTTCATGTACCTACTTCTGCAAATCTTCTAATAAAGTTTTCAATCAATCAAATCAAAAGGAGGGGTAACTGAGTCTGATGGTGTAGGAGGGGTAACTGCGTGGGAGGGGGTAACTGGGGGGGCGTACTTGGGGCAGTGGAGCTGAATTTTGGGTCACACTGAAACTGGGGCCTTGAGGCGACAAGTGGCACAGTAAGAGGAGGGCGGAGCAGCAGCTGCAGCATCACCAAACGCCCTGCAGTCACTGCAGCATTGCACTCTGGGAATATCGATTTATCGTACAGCGGAGAATCTTTTTTAATCGCTGGGACTGTATGTGAACACATGCTTGTTGTGGTTGAACATGGTTCAGGAGGAGGAGGCTGCTGTGGATAGTCGCTCCCTGGAGCTGTGGAGAGACTTACGTTCTGCAGGTTGAACTGGAGCTGCTGCTTGTAGGGTTCAAACTCGTGGGCCAGCTCGTAGCCTTCATGGTAGAACGTGAACAGGCCCTGCAGGAAGGCCAGGAGCTGGGAGGAAGGAGAACAGAAGGAATTATTAAATAGTAGAGATGTCAAATATGTGACACAGTCTGATCATTTGCTCCTTGTGTCGCGATCTGATGTAATGTTCTGACTTTTCTTTTGAAAAATACAATGTGAATACATTTCCACGTTGTTGAAAACCAACGACACGTCGCTGGTCGACTAACACAGCTTGTTTTGTGAGCCTGCTAACAATGTAAAGTAGTGTTATAGTTAACTAGATAGCAGTGTGGGGATTACTCACCCGATCCATTGTGTTGCAGTGTTTTGGTGTATATCAACTAATCAGTCTCTGACATCTGTTTTGAGATATTTTTGCCCACTCCTCCTTACAGAAGTGAGCCAGTTGAGTGAGGTTTGAGGGGTGTCTGGCATGACCTAACAGCTTCAGGTCCTGCCACAGCATCTCGATTGAATTTAGGTCAGAATTTGACTTGGCCAATCCAAAACACAAATCTTCTTTATCCTGAGGCATTCTTTGGCAGATTTGTTTGAATGCTTTGGGTCGTTGTCTTGACCCATTTTCCTATTATGTTTTCTTGTTTGGCATGTTCGCATCTTGCAGTATTAAACAAGCTTTTATATTTCATCTTTATAGGACGTTCCTATACGATAATTAAGGTTAGAATTGGTTAGAATGGAGTTGAATATCTCCACAGGGAAATAGGCTGCAAAGGGCAAAAAGCAACAACTAGTGATGTCATACCCTGAGTGGAAGATAAGACCATGTTTAATCATTGGTATAATAATAATCATAATAATGATAATACATTAGACTTATATAGCGTTTTCTAGACACTCAAAGACGCTTTACAAACTGAAAAGATTGAGTAGTAATAATAAAAAGAAACAAAAATTAAAATAAAAGAAAGTATAGGGTCCATTTTTTGATTACTAAATCAAAATCTAAGTGTCTTTGTAGGACAATCTACTCTGTATACTGCAATATACATATTGAAGAACAACACTTTTGGAACAGAACCCGTCTCCAGTCTCGAGACTTTTTTGTATCGTTCCGATTATTTGTCGGCCCTGCTCTCGACTCAGTCAAATCCTGAGACAACCGCTGATGTGATACTGCAGATGAGGACAGGTCGTCTCCTTACGAGCCACTTTATCTCCTTCTCATATTCATCACAGGCAAGGTTGAGCGTTGTCATCGTCCCAGCACTACTTGGGGGTCTGGAGATTTATATATTCCTGGGCCCAGGTTTGCTGCCAACGCACGTAAACAAATGGGACCCTGGGCTTTTAAAGAGCCGCTTAGCTCTCACCTCACGTCCCCCGCCACTTAATACCTGAGAACTTAATGCCCCCCCCCCTACCCCCCTGGACATGCATACAACCTTCCCTACCCCCTCTCCCATATTGTCCCTTATTATTATTATTATTATTATTATTATTATTATTATTATTATTATTATTATTATTATTATTATTAAGAATTTGACACAGTGATGGAGAGGGGGGGGGTGGAAACCACAATGGCTGCATAGAAGGATAAACCCTTGTTTAAAATACATTTAGCTTTATTAAATCGCAACTAACTGTAAACGTGTTGCCTGAACTATAACAACTAGCCAGTAGCCTGACTCCTAAGTGAATGATAATGCGAGAGGAAATGTCGACCGCAGGGTTACTTACCGGCTCAACAAACTCAAACTTCTTCTTCTCTTGGACCTCTTGGATTTTGAAAACATACTCAAGAGAGGCGTCATAAAAGACCTGTCTCTCTTTGTCAATGTGTGTGTCGGCCTGGGAGAGAACAAACATCAGGGTTACACACAGGACAGAGGTGTATTTAAACGTGTGTATGCTCTGTGGAGATGATGGGAGCCAGGGTTAATGGTTAGCAGGGTTCCCACACCTTCTGAAACATCAGATTCAAGCACCTTTCAAGACTCAATTGCCTCAAATTCAAGGGCCCAACACGGCATAGTTTGAAACAGATCTAGATGAGAATTTATATAATAGGAACTATCCACTCACAGACAACAATTAGGCTTGAACACTAGATGGTCTCTTGCCTTCTCTACCACAGGACAGCAAAACAATATATTGTGAAATATGTGTCAAGTTAAGCAATACAGACTTATTTACTAGAACTAAGTAAAAAAATAAAAAATAATAATCTTTCTTTTTTAGAGAGAGAGAGAGAGAGAGAGAGAGAGAGAGAGAGAGAGAGGAATTCAAGCACTTTCAATGACCCATATCTATTTTCAAAAACTTTTAAGACCTTGATTTTTTCCCCCTCAAATTCACAAACTTTCAAGGATTTCAAGGACCCGTGGGAGCCCTGGGTAGGGACTTCAACGTGTGTGTGCACTGTGGACATGATGGTTAATGGTTAGGGTAGGGTAGGGACTTCAACATGTGTATGCACTGTAGAGTTGATGTGAGCCAGGGTTAATGGTTACCCCACTGTCTTTTCACAACGTTTGCCAGAGAAGGTACTAAGTAACTAATGGTGTATAATGTCGTCATTCTTGACATATTTGAGTTGACCTTGGGGCTGTGGAAGAATTCACACAATTGTCACAAAAAAACCAATTGTTTTTAGATATGACGGGGCATATAGTTGCAAGTTTCATAAGTGTTTAACTTTTTTTTATTATCTTGTAACAGTGACTTACCTCTTGCAGGAATGCCTCTTTCTTTTTAGAGGAGAAGTTGAGGTGCTTCTCTAGAATAGAGTAGTACTTTTCTGTTTCCTTGTCAAATTTCTTCTTCCCCTCCTGAAACAAAGATGGTAAAATGTTAAACGGACTGCACTTACATTACATTGCTGCTCCAAAGCGCTTTACAACAGCCTCTCATTCACCCATTCACACACACATTCACACACCAATGGCGAGGTAGGCAAGCTGCCATGCAAGGCGCCGGCCGGCTCGCTCACTGGGAGCAATTTTGGGGTTCAGTGTCTTGCCCAAGGACACTTCGACATGTGGCCAGCCGGGGCTCGAACCGCTGATCTGCCAACCTTGCGATCATTAGATGGCGGCTCTACCTCCTGAGACACAGCCTCTACCTCCTGAGACACAGCCTCTACCTCCACCAGCCTCTACCTCCTGAGACATAGCCTCTACCTCCACCAGCCTCTACCTCCTGAGACACAGCCTCTACCTCCTGAGACACAGCCGCCCCTATAACAACAGTAGGGCGTTTGTGTAAACTCTCCAGACAGTGTCTTCAGACGTTGCTGACTGCACCATAGTGCACGGATGGTGTAGTTACACCTCAGTGCCACTAGGTGGCAGTCTAACTTCATCTCACCAGGACAACTTTCAATAGGTGAGTTGGGTTCTTTGTGTTGTTTTGAACACATTATTATACATCAGGGGTGCCCACGCCAAGATCTACCAGTCTAGTTTAAACATCGCAAACGTACACGCACGTACTACAAACACACACACACACACACACACACACACACACACACACACACACACACACACACAGTTCCCAGTCTGCATAGTAAACTCACAATACACTTTCTCTCTCTCTCTCTTGTCACACAGCCACACAGGAGAAGACCATCACAAACCCTCCCTCTTTGCTACTCACGCTCACACACACACACACACACACACACACACACACACACACACACACACACACACACACACACACACACACACACACACACACACACACACACACACACACACCTGCCAGTCTGCAACTATAATATACATCATTAAAGTGGCTTATAACCATAACATGTTCAGAAGAATATGAATATGGTCATTGGAAACCTCAATATATTATCACTATGTTTCCTGGGAGACAAATGCTTAATAATAATAATAATAATAATAATAATAATAATAATAATAATAATAATACAAATAATAATAAAAAATATATAATAATAATATTAATAATAATAATAACAATAACAATAATAATAATAATAATAATAATAATAATAATAATAATAATAATAATCTTAGATTTATATAGCACCTTTCAAGGAACCCAAGGATGCTTTACAAATGTACAGAAAGACAGTCAGACAGTCAAAAACAGAAAACACAGAGACAATGAGAAACACTAGACTAGGGGCTAAAGGCCTTGGTGAACAGATGGGTTTTGAGGGCTGATTTGAAGGTGTCCAGGTTGGGGGCGTTAAAGGTGTCAGGTGTAGGGGGGGGGCGTTGTGGATCACTGTGGGGAGAGAGAGTTCCAGAGGGTGGGTGTTGCCACACTGAAAGCTCTGACCCCAAAGGTCTGTAGGTTGGTGCGGGGGGTAGACAGCAGACCCATGTCTGAGGACCGCAGGTTCTGGGGAGGGATATGTTGGCGGAGGAGGTCAGATAGGTACTGGGGGGTGCGGGCTACTTGTAGGTGAGAAGGAGGATTTTGTAGGAGATGCGGGACTTGACCGGAAGCCAGTGGAAGTGGATGAGGGTGGGGGTGATGTGCTGCCAGGGCTTGGTGTGGGTGAGGACCCTGGCATCTGAGTTCTGAACATACTGGAGCCTGTCCAGGGCTTTGCTGGGTACCTGAACATACTGGAGCCTGTCCAGGGCTTTGCTGGGTACCTGAACATACTGGAGCCTGTCCAGGGCTTTGCTGGGTACCTGAACATACTGGAGCCTGTCCAGAGCTTTGCTGGGTACCTGAACATACTGGAGCCTGTCCAGGGCTTTGTTAGGTACCTGAACATACTGGAGCCTGTCCAGGGCTTTGTTAGGTACCTGAACATACTGGAGCCTGTCCAGGGCTTTGCTGGGAACCCTGAACACACTGGAGCCTGTCTAGGGCTTTGTTGGGAACCCTGAACATACTGGAGCCTGTCCAGGGCTTTGTTGGGTACCTGAACATACTGGAGCCTGTCCAGGGCTTTGTTGGGTACCTGAACATACTGGAGCCTGTCTAGGGCTTTGTTGGGTACCTGAACATACTGGAGCCTTTCCAGGGCTTTGTTGGGAACCCTGAACATACTGGAGCCTGTCTAGGGCTTTGTTGGGTACCTGAACATACTGGAGCCTGTCTAGGGCTTTGTTGGGAACCCTGAACATACTGGAGCCTGTCTAGGGCTTTGTTGGGAACCCTGAACATACTGGAGCCTGTCTAGGGCTTTGTTGGGTACCTGAACATACTGGAGCCTGTCTAGGGCTTTGCTGGGAACCCTGAACAGGACTCCATTGCAGTAGTCCAAGTGGGAGGTGACGAAAGCGTGGACGAGGGTTTCGGCCACAGAGTCGGAGAGGGACGGTTGTGATGAGTCACTTTGCCTTTGCGTACTTCCTGTACCACAGCTACAGTAACCAAAGCAGACGTGGCTTACGTTGTAATAACGTTCTAAAGTATTTATCTAGGATTGATGTATCCTGTATTTTGGCACAGGCTACACGAGAGAGAGAGAGAGTGTTACTGTAACATTACATTTACATTTTTGGCATTTAGAAGACGCCTTATTCCAAAGCGACTTACAATCAATACATTCGACTAAGCAAGTGAATCATCAATCCACCAGTCGTAGCAGGAAGAGTAATCCAGCTCAGGCCCTTCTTCTAAACCTAGGTTGTTTTTATTTTAATTTTATTTTTTTATAGACACTGGAGAAACAGAGAAACAGGGGTCAATAGAAGTTTTTAGGGGACATAGTAGAGGGGAAAAGTGGGTGTCTTCAGGAAACGCAGTGCCGGGGAGCAGTATATGTCTCAGGAGGAGCAGTTAAGGTGTAGCCTAAGCTGAAGAGATGTAACTAGATGTAACCAGTAACTATAGGTGTCTTCATGCTACGCCTGCTGTAAAATGTTGAATTCTATCAAGACCCGGGATTCAAAGCGTGCGTCCCTGCCAGCCCTGAGATGAGAGCAGGAAATCGACTTGTCATGCCAGCCTCCCATTAACCACACAGACCTGGGGACTTTGGAATGAAGTATCTTGACTTTGAAGAAGAAGAATTTGGTTGAAATAGATCACGAGTAAAACGTCTGAGTACAGCACTTCTCTCTGATGGTAGGAGAGCTTCTGGGGGGGAAAGGGAGTGAGGGAATTTTTCCTTTGTCACACATTAAATACCCTCAATCATATGCAAACTAGGGGTGTAACGGATCACGGAAATTCCGTGATCCGTTCGGATCGCCCTCCACGGTTCGGAACGCATGTGTACCGCGGATCAATTGCAAAATGTTAACAAGTAATAATATTACTTAATATCTTACTTAATATCTCTTGTAAATCACAATGTAGAGTTGCCATGAAAAGATAGACGCGACAGTTGCGGGCTTTGTTGTACTCTAAAGCGCAATGATAGGTTGATAATGCGAAAGAAAAATAATCCGTTGTTTGCTCACTACACGTGAAGCTGGAAATCCACAACAACAAGGCTGCGTTCGTAAATCCGCTCTGGAATCTGATCAGCGTTCAAGGAACACCTCTTGTCGAATCAAATTACTTGGTCCCTTTATGACGTCGGACCCAGTGTGCGCTCCGACGCTCTCAAAGCGAATTTACGAACGCGGCCCAAGTGTGTCATGTTACGTTGTTCGGCGGAGAAGAACTCGAAATGCCTCCTCGTCATTTAAATCCCGTATGTATGGGAGCACTTTGGCTTCTCTGTCAACTATGACGGGAGGCACGAAAAAGGTAGCTCGACAACTTCTGATAATGTAGGCATTTTTTTCATACCATGTTCAAAATAAGGGTTCACTTTATTATTTAGTTAAAAGTGGCATAAAACATGTTTATTCATCTGCTTTAAAGAGCCCAGTGACTCACTGCTGCAACCAGGCGCCTCCTCCCTCTCTCCTATCATTTAAATTGAGTGTATTTCAGTATAATTATGTAATGTTTGAGTGTAGAATATGTTATATATATATATTACCAGTTTTGACATCTTGAATGTTGTTGGTTTTTGTCACATAGTAAAAGTGGTGTTTTTACAGAATTCAAGGAAAAAGCAGTTTTTATAAAAACTAAAATGTTTTGTGTTGATCCGAAAAATGATCCGATCCGTGACTCAAAAACCGTGACACGATCCGATCCGTGAGTTAGGTGATCCGTTACACCCCTAATGCAAACTAATAAAAGTTTATGACAAGGCATCTATACAGGCCTATCACATTACTTAGAGATGGTCAAGGTGTCAAAGAAAGGGGTTACTGTCACTTCAGGTCAAAGGTCAAAGGTCACAGGAAGATAGGCCATCTTGAAATGAATATGTGAGCACAATGTGGCTTAAGGACAAAGGAATGCTAAGTCATAAAACCCCCTTGCCAGGAGAATCCTTACAGAACTATACAAAGTCTATAAATGTGTGTGCAAAAGACAAATTCTACAGGTCTATACATTATATACAGTTTATGTGTGTGTATGTGTGTCAAAATATACCCCAGGAACATTTCACCCAACAACAGATTCAATCCACAGGCCTTAATAATGACTCTCTCTCTCTCTACTCTATTTTTTATTTATTTTTGCCATTTAGCAGACGCTTTTAATCCAAAGCGATTTACAATTACGAATTACAGGGACATTCCCCCTGGAGTAACTGAGGGCTAAGTGCCTTACTCAAGGGCACACTAGTAGTGGTGTGGTTTCAGGCGGGATTTGAACTCACAACCTTCCGATCACAAGTCCAACTCACTATCCACTAGACCACCACTACCCCGCATCCACTAGACCACCCCGCATCCACTAGACCACCACTAACTCTCTCTACTCTCTCTCTCTTTCTTTCTCTCTACTCTCTCTACTCTCTCTGTCCAGGCAGAAAGTATACGTCTGGCGGAGGGGGGGCTACCCACGCTTGTCCTGTCTTAAAACACTGCATGTCTGGACTCTCCAAACCAGTCCTCCTCACCCACTTAATGCCCTTCTCCGCTCTCCAAATGCTCGCAGAGGGCCTGTTGAGAGACAGAGGGATGTGAGGGTTTACGCTGAGGAGCCAGCGGCTGAAACCAGACCCTGGCTGTTTGTTTTCATTCCCATGGCCCTTGCATTAACCCCGCGCCTTATCTCCTGGCTACTGATATGACCCAGCACAGCACTTCTCCTCTTTAACAACCCTCCCACCACAGTTTAACACTAGAACAGCCACGTTTAATGTGAGCAAAGAAGAGAAAATGTTATATTTCTTTGCACTCTATCAAATTTCAGGACCCTCCTTTCATGACTTTTCCTAGATATGTGCGTTCTACCACCCAGTATCCTTACATTTTCAAAATCACAAAATCAGGATAAGCTAGTATTAGCAAAGCTATTTTGCCATTTTTCTGTGTAGGAGGGAGGGTAATTTACAAGCGGCCAACTAGTGGTTGTTGTGTGGAAATAGCAGCTTGAGCATTGTAAAGACTATGGTCATTTGACCCCCTGAGGCGGCTCTTATAGTAGGTGTTAGGCGACTATAAAAAACAAACTTTGTCGCCGAGAGGCTAAGTAAGGGAAAAATACCTGCCCGACGCGCTGGCTGTCAATGAATCACTGTTCCGAAAGTACTTTTGTATATTTATTGCAGATAAAAACAAACGGTGAAACGGTATCACAAAACATTAAAAACAGCGTCCCAAGATAATCAAACAGTGACTTGTTAAAGCGGTCAGCAAAAGTAGGACTTCCCCACTCACCCCCTCTCCTTCCATTCACACAATTCCGACAGGTGAACAGCTGATTTCACTACTACTACTGACGTAATACTGACGTACCACCAACACCACGTGATTCGAATCCCTGCATGTGACCCACAATCCAACAGCGAACAACAAACAACAACAGACAACAGTACAACCCATACCTGGCACCTACATTAGGTAAAAAAGGCACGGCTGTTCTAGTGTTAACTCATTGTGTTAACTCACAAATTCACACAAGCGGAGACTATAAGCCACTACAATTCTGACCAAAATAATTTCAAGTACTAGTTTCTTATTTACATTTTTTCTGCATGTTTGAATGAATGAATCTTTTATGAATTAATGAATGAAGGAATGAATGAATCTTTTATTTCAAACATGATTTAAAAAATTAATAATTAATAACGTAAAAGTACAAGTATCACTGTTCGAGAGGGAGTAGGATGAAGCCTAAGCTTATCATGTCCTACCCCTATCCCTCACTTCCAAGTGAGAACAATAATACTTAAATTATATAATCCATTCATTAATACATCAATTACAGTATCCACAGTACTGATAATTTTCCATTCTTAACACTGAAACAACACAAAATAAATAAATAACAAACCAATTTGGGCCAATACAATCTTGTGAATGGGAAAGTCTACTATGTACGTTCCACCTACTTAGAGTAAGGGAAGGCAAGCAGATGTATAACAACAAATAAACAAACAGAGAGATACATATGATATCCTGTTGTCAGGAAATACATTTCCCTCAAGGTTTGTGTCATTTTTTATTATTATTAGATAACAAAATAATCTGACAGTCTACCTTTGTGACTCCTGTTGACTTGACATAATAGCATTTTGTGTGAGACTACACAGGGCTGAACACACACACACACACACACACACACACACACACACACACACACTGGGGACCACGTCAAATTAAGAGCTTTCGGTGCAGTCGAGCCCTGCAGACACAACAGAGTCGGTGTGACTGTTCCTGAAAAACAACGGGTAATATGTGTGGACTAACTCTCAACACAACCACACACAGAGAGAGAGAGAGAGTAGAGAGAGGAGAGTAGAGAGAGAGAGAGAGAGAGAGAGAGTAGAGAGAGAGTAGAGAGTAGAGAGAGTAGAGAGAGAGAGAGAGAGAGAGTAGAGAGAGAGAGAGTAGAGAGTAGAGAGAGAGTAGAGAGAGAGAGTAGAGAGAGAGAGTAGAGAGAGAGAGAAACAGAGTAGAGAGAGAGAGAAACAGAGTAGAGAGAGAGAGTATAGAGAGAAAGAGGAGAGAGAGTAGAGAGAGAGAGTAGAGAGAGAGTAGAGAGAGAGAGAGAGTAGAGAGAGAGAGTAGAGAGAGAGTAGAGAGAGAGAGTAGAGAGAGTAGAGAGAGAGAGTAGAGAGAGAGAGAGTAGAGAGAGTAGAGAGAGTAGAGAGTAGCGAGAGTAGTGAGAGAGAGAGTAGAGAGAGAGAGAGAGAGCGTAGAGAGAGAGTAGAGAGAGAGTAGAGAGAGCAGAGAGAGAGTAGAGAGAGAGAAAGAGAGAGAGAGTAGAGAGCGTAGAGAGAGTAGCGAGAGAGAGTAGAGAGAGAGTAGAGAGAGAGAGAGAGAGAGAGAGAGAGTAGAGAGAGTAGAGAGAGAGTAGATAGAGAGTAGAGAGAGATAGAGAGAGAGATAGAGAGTACCGTAGATAATGACTCTCTGAGAGTTACAGTGAGTCTGTGAGGCGCACAAGGCCTGATTTAATCATGTTAACTCTTGGGTTTGATCCAGGCAGGACATGTTTTCACTAGTCCTTCCATGAAGAGAAGCTCTCAAGGCTGCTGATGTTTACAGGTACTTCCCTGCTGCGACGCTTCTCTCCACCCTCAGGCTTTCACTGCAATCAGAATACAGAATAACAGAATAACACAGCCCCTTTTTAAAGAGCAGAGGAGGAGTGGAGAGAGAGAAGAGAAGAGGGTGTCTGTCACGTTGGGGAGAAGCTTCGAAGCTTGACGCAGGATGGCAGAGGACATAGACACGGACAGACAGACAGACAGACAGACCCTGGAGCCTGGTTAAGGGATTCCAGACAGAACCGTATGTCAAAAAGCTACCAGCCCCCAGCCAGCCAGCCAGCCAGCCAGCCAGCCAGGGATGGATGAAGCCAAACTGGAACTGTCAAGCCCCTCCTCTCCAGCACATTCCGTAGTGCATAACACAAACCTGAACAGTGGAGAGTTCCATATCTAGTAAGTTATGTATGTATGTATGCCTGGAGCTTGGTGGCGTAACGGGTAAAGCGTTGACCACGTAACCGCAGGGTTCTCGGTTCGATGTCCTGCATGTCATCCCTTCTCTCTCTCTCTCACCCATCCTTCCTGTCAATCTCTACTGTTTCTATCCTCCTCTCTCTCTCACCCATCCTTCCTGTCAATCTCTACTGTCTCTATCCTCCTCTCTCTCTCACCCATCCTTCCTGTCAACCTCTACTGTCTCTATCCTCCTCTCTCTCTCTCACCCATCCTTCCTGCCAATCTCTATTGTCTCTATCCTCCTCTCTCTCTCTCTCTCTCACCCATCCTTCCTGCCAATCTCTACTGTCTCTATCCTCCTCTCTCTCTCTCTCACCCATCCTTCCTATCAAAATCTCTACCGTCTCTGTCAAT
>NC_137674.1:86100939-86103439 GCF_963989245.1 Nansenia antarctica
TTAGCAGATTTGGTCATGGTAATTACCTGATTGCATAGTTTGTTGCATTGTTTTTTAATTTTCTCAAAGTGGGTTTTGAGATCTTCGTTTAAGTGTTTCACTAATTTTGATTTGCATTTTTGAACTTCAGAGCATTTTAGGTCTCTGACTTTCATAGCATTTAGAATGTCCGAATTCATCCATGGTTCCGATCGGGCTTTAACCCTGGTGGTTCTCATGGGGGCTATACTGTCAATAATATTTAGGAATTTGGTTTTGAAACCTAGCCATGCCTCTTCAACCTGTGTGCATTTTAGTTCATCTAACCAGTCTTGATTCTCCAGTTTATGGTTTAAGGCCTCACTAGAATAGGATTTAAGGGATCTAGTGGTTACAGTTTTATGACCGCCAGCCTTGGGTTTATGTTTTTTACGAGTGCAAAAGATCATGTAATGATCACTTAGCCCACATACAATAACCCCACTCTTGGAGATTTTGGACTCATCCGATGTTAGAATGAGATCTATGGTGGTTTGAGTAGAAATACACACCCTAGTGGGTTTGGTAATTTGTTGACGGAGACCGTGTAATTCAGAAAACCTAGTGAAGGATTTGAAAACGGATGCTTCATTTCTGAGCATGTCCGTGTTCCAATCCCCAATAAGAATCTTTTCCACACAGTCAACGTCATCCAAGCACCCCTCAAGAATATCATAGAAATCATTCTGATCGGGAGGTCTGTAGATAGTACCAACCAGCACCGGTTTTGCTTTGTTAAAGATAATTTCAACCCAAACAGATTCTAATTTGTCACGATTCAGGTCATACCGGGTGTTAAAGATAATATCGTTGTGAATGTACATGCAGACACCACCCCCATACCTGTTCCTGTCGTTTCTGATGACTGTGTAGTTAACTATTTCAATCTCTGGGTCTTTGATTGATTCAACATCTCTGAGCCTCTCACACTAAACGACCGTCGTGCTGGTGTCCGTGTCGCAGCGGCGCGCAGACGTCGCAGCACAGCGCAGACTACAGGATGTGTTAACGACGGGGGCTCACAGACTACAAGATTCTTCACTTGGTCAGGACGATTCCTTGACATGGACATAAACACACCTGCTACCTTCTTTGAAAGAAATCGCGATTTATTCAGTGAAAACTAGTACACCATTCAACATAGCATAACAATAGCATAGCATTCGAGCAGGACTGTTTACCTCCGCGTCTTCCTGCTTCCTGGTTCAGAAGGACCACGGCGGAGGTGGCCGTCGCGCTGCCAGCAGGTTCAGAAGGACCCCGGCAGTGGTAGTATATATTACAACTACAAAGAAAGTAGTGGAGGGATTTCAAAGTCCAGGCTGACTATGTTTTGTTTTGTTTGTTTGTTTCGTATTTATTCTGGAAAACCGCTATTTAAAATGGATTGAACTCAACCCACTGTTGCAAGTTAGAATTTGTTTTTCCACGGACCAGTTTTCGGTCGGACCGGAGTTTCCTGTCCCTCAGTGAAAACAGTCCGACTGTTCCTTGGTAGACACATGGACATCTGGAGATGGAGTTGAGAAGTGCCTTTTGTAAATAAATAGACTAGCAGAATGTAGATTCCGTCGGCCGATAAAATGAAACATGTTTGAAAAGATCTGGAGCCCTGCGACGGCCCCTCCGACGGGATCGGCGGTCCTCCGATTGCGTCTCTGAGCCTGTCACACTAAACGAGCGTCGGAGACGGCGCGTCCCCGGGTTTGCAACGACGGGTGGATTTTGTCGCCAACCGCAAAAACTGGTAAATCGGGGTTAAATCGGGGTTAAAATCGTCTAGTGTGTAGCCGCCTTAATCCCCACTGCTACCTAGTTAACTAGAACACTACTTTACATTGTTACCTAGTTAACTACAACATTACTTTACATTGTTACCTAGTTAACTACAACACTACTTTACATTGTTACCTAGTTAACTACAACACTACTTTACATTGTTAGCAGGCTCACACAACAAGCTGTGTTAGCTGACTAGCGGTGTGTCGTTGACTTTCATGACATGAGGACCAAAGCATTTAGAACGTGTCACATTATGTGGAGTGATTCTCAAGTGTTCTTGAGGTGAGTTCCGCGCTCAGACCCGTCACCAGGGCCCAGTCTTAGGGTGGGCCAATGAACTGCATGGGGGGGCACAATTATTATTAACTATTTTATATAATCCGATATGCTATGGTATTCGTCATGCAACACTGACATGCATAGTAGGTTGCAGAGGCTAAATTGGACACGTAGCCTACCGATGAAGACTAGACCTAAAATTATCAGAATGCAGCAAATAACATAACAATAAACACAGGCGAAGCTGGTTTATTACAAGGCCTTGTCGACCCGAGTAGGCCTAAGCTAAAATTATTTGAATGCAAGTTACTTTATAGCGTGGAGAGGCCAAGTTGTGCATTACAATGCGCACAGGTCAATAATTGGCACCAACCCGGCACACTTACAAGAACAAGAATTAAATAAATGCCAGGGATAGCCT
>NC_137674.1:86108439-86133439 GCF_963989245.1 Nansenia antarctica
TGCAGCACCAATCTGCTCTTTCCGGAACTTCTCCAAGGGAGTGATCAAAACGTCATCTGCATTCTGGATCTAGAATCAAACAAACATGTGTACAGTATTATCATATGTACAGTATTCTCATATGTACAGTATTATGGGATGTGGTTCAGGAGGTAGAGTCTCCGTCTAATGATCACAAGGTTGGCAGATCGGCGGTTCGAGCCCCGGCTGGCCACATGTCGAGGTGTCCTTGGGCAAGACACTGAACCCCAAAATTGCTCCCAGTGAGCGGGCCAGCGCCTTGCATGGCAGCTTGCCGCCATTGGTGTGTGAATGTGTGTGTGAATGTGTGAATGAGAGGCCGTTGTAAAGCACTTTGGAATAAGGTGCTATATAAGTCAGACCATTTACCATTTAAGGAGAACCAAGCAACTGGATTTGACAATGCAACCTATTGATTACAGAATGGGGGAGTTGATCCCCCCTGAAATAAAAACAGTCAAAATCATCCCCCTTCTAAAAATGCCATCCCCCTTTCCATCCCTTATGTCATTTTATCAATGAACGTGGTATTACTGCTATTTCAACAGTTAGTTTTGCGCATGAGTATGAGTAAAATACTGTGGGCGAGGGAGGGGGCGCACACACATGCAATGACACACTGAAGTCAATGACGCTGTGGGGATGCAAGAATTGTCCCCATATGATAAAATCCACCATCCCCCCTGATTTTCTTTTCAAACTTGAGTACTGGTTTTGAGTGTCGGTGGGCAGAAACCCAGCCTACAGAGAACTAACGGGGTAGTGTATGAATGTCCTGACAGAGCCGCTGCATAAACCTCCAAGCCTCACTTGTCATTGATTACAGACGTTAATGTCATTGTAGAAAGTCGGTGTACGGATTGACAATAAAGTATGGACTCACTGGAACACTTATTATTATGTGGAACTAGCGAGCAGCTTCTGATATGCTACAGAAGACACTACTATATGCTGAAAGCATTTAATCTGTTTAATGTGCAGTGAAACTGACCACAACCTCGCTGTAGCAATGTAGCATGTCGCAAAAAAACATTGCATGATGAAATGTGTTGTTATTAGGGCCATTTCTCAGGTGTAGAGAGGCCAATGCCACTTTTAATCGACCCTATAGCTTATGTGGGGAATCTATATGACAAAATAACCTCAAAGTTTTCAAGGCAACCCGACCCCCCCCTATCTGGCAACCTGCCCCCCCCTATCTGACAAATTCAATTGCCAAAGAGCCTATTGTGGCGCTTAACACTAGAACATCCGAGCCTTTTTCACCTACTATAAGAGCCGCCTCCGGGGTCAAATGATCCCCATAGTCTTTACAATGGGAAGCTGCTACTGACACACAACGACCACTAGTTGGCCGCTTGTAAATTAGCCTGCCTCCTAGACAGAAAAACGGCAAAATAGCTTCATACTAGCTTATCCTGATGTGGTTTTGAAAATGTAAGGATACTGGGTGGTAGAACGCACATATCTAGGAAAAGTCATGAAAGGGGGTCCTGAAATTTGATCGAGTGCAAAGATAGAACAGTTTTCTTTACTCACAGGGGTCAAATGACCCCACCCATGGCTGTTCTAGTGTTAATGACCCCACCCATGGCTGTTCTAGTGTTAATGACAGCAATCTATATGTGTATGAAGTAGCTTCATAGTCTACCGTCTTCAACACATTTAAACTCAGAAACACAGTTTGTCTCCATATCGGCGGTTTCTCTCAGATCAGCTTATAGCTGCGACCGCGTGACGACAACTCTAAAAGGTGCACGTTTCCCAGTGCCGTTCCACCCAGAAACACAGGATTAGAGAGAGAGAGAGAGAGATATATCGGGTCAATTACAGTGTCTGTTCCATCCTGGTGGGTCAGCGTTTCAGCCCAACGCACCGTTAAGGTCCTGCTGAGGTTCCTGTGTGCGGCGTCTCCTCCAGTGTGATCAGAGCGGGCTGGGGAGGCAGGGAGGAGTGACACGGCACTCGGCCTGATTTACAGAGTTATTCTGCACCTTAAGTGTGTGTGATAAACTAGGAGCTGAGCGCTATGATACGCCCGTAATAACAGGTCTAATTTTAGGGTCGCCTGGACAGATTAAGAACCTCCTTGCTTCCACCGTCGGTCAGTCGGTGTGTGTGTGTGTCTGTCTGTCTGTCTGTCTGTCTGTCTGTCGTAGCACAGAGAGGTGACTGTCTGTCTGTCTGTCTGTCGTAGCATAGAGAGGTGACTGTCTGTCTGTCTGACTGTCTGTCTGTCTGTCTGTTGTAGCACAGATAGGTGACTGTCTGTCTGTCTGACTGTCTGTCTGTCTGTCTGTCGTAGCACAGAGAGGTGACTGTCTGTCTGTCGTAGCACAGAGAGGTGACTGTCTGTCTGTCTGTCTGTCTGTCTGTCGTAGCACAGAGAGGTGACTGTCTGTCTGCCTGACTGTCTGTCTGTCTGTCTGTCTGTCTGTCGTAGCACAGAGAGGTGACTGTCTGTCTGTCTGTCTGTCTCTCTCTCTCTCTCTCTCTCTCTCTCTCTCTCTCTCTCTCTCTCTCTCACACACACACACAAAAACAATCACAATCTTTTTATTCTCCTAACATAACTATTCAACCCCCCTCACCAAGCTGTTATTAAATATACATTTAAACACTTTTTTTTCAAGAGAAAAAACCCCACTGCATTTTGGGCCAAATCTTTTCTGAAATAATCTTTCATTTCAAATGAGGGATCCTTTCATTTAGAGTTGACAGAAACATTTGGGGCTTCAAGTCCAAACAAACTCCAAAGGCGAAACCTAATCAACAGAATTATTACACACCACACTCCCCAGGCCCTCGTTACTAACCAAATAACCTGCAGAGAGCAGATAAGCCTGGACTAACAACCACTCCACGTTGGGCTTGGTGGGAGCAGCCATAGATGGTAAATAGTAAACAGACTGACTTATATAGCTATGCCTTTATCCAAAGCGCCTCTCATTCACCCATTCACACACACATTCACACACCAATAGCGAGGTAGGCAAGCTACCATGCAAGGCGCCGGCCCGCTCATTGGGAGCAATTGGGGGTTCAGTGTCTTGCCCAAGGACACTTCGACATGTGGTCAGCCGGGGCTCGAACCGCCGATCTGCCAACCTTGCAATCATTAGACGGCGGCTCTACCTCCTGAACTCTATGGGAGTGACCTCACATAATTTACATTTGGCCAGACACTTTTATTCAAAGCCACTTACAGAAGTAGTACATCTAAAGTAAGTGCAGTGTCTAAGTGTCTAACCAGTGGGAATAGTCATGTAGAAACAGACCACCAATGCCATGGCCAGATAATCCCATTTCATTAGTTTCAGCTGTGTCCTTTACTGTCAAGAATTATCAAATAAAGATGAATGATGAATGCATTAAGTTAGCCTACTAATGCTGCAGTAGCCGGTAGACAAGAAGACTAGTCAACCCTGTATAACTGCAAGAGATGTGCAGTACTGTAGATAACAATGGAGAGAGAGCATCTGGAGAGAAATGAAAAATGTTATATCTTTGCACTCGATCAAATTTCAGGACCCTCCTTTCATAACTTTTCCTGAGATATGTGCGTTCTACCACCCTAAATCACATCAGGATAAGCTAGTATGAAGCTATTTTGCAGTTTTTCCTGTTTCTGTTTTGACAACTGAGGCGGCTCTTATCTTGGTAAAAAAGGCCCGGCTGTTGCTAGTGCTAATTAATCTTTCCACCTCTTCAACGGGGTGTGAGGAGATGTGTGTCTTCTCCACAGGCCGGCCGCCCGCTGCGCAGGCTTCTGTTCTCATGTCATCACCGATTGATTGTGCAAATAAGTTCTTGTGTTTCTGCCTGTGTTGCCATTACTGTTGAAAGCCGTTCATAACTGGAACACCATCGACTGTCCTCTCCAGTATGGAACGCACGTTATCAACGGTTCATCACAGGCCTTCACGCAGAGACGCACATACAGTAGTCTTCATAATGGACTGACTTATATAGGCTGACTTATATAGACTGACTTATATAGGACTGACTTATATAGGACTGACTTATATAGACAGACTTATATAGGACTGACTTATATAGACAGACTTATATAGACAGACTTATATAGACTGACTTATATAGACTGACTTATATAGACTGACTTATATAGACAGACTTATATAGACGGACTTATATAGACTGACTTATATAGACTGACTTATATAGACTGACTTATATAGACTGACTTATATAGACTGACTTATATAGACTGACTTATATAGACTGACTTATACAGACTGATTTATATATGTTACGGTACATGTGGGAATACGGTACATGTGGGAAAATTAGGGTTAGGGTTAGGTGCTACGTCGATTAGGTACATGCTGGCATGTCTAACCCTAACCCTAATCCTAACCCTAACCCTAACCCTACCCCTAACCCTAACCCTAACCGTAGCACCCTAGCACCTAACCCTAGTTTTCCCACATGTACCGTATTCCCACATGTACTGTAACATATAGACTGACTCATATAGACTGACTTATATAGACGGACTTGTATAGACAGATTTATATAGACATACTTATATAGACTGACTGACTTATATAGACTGACTTATATAGACTGACTCATACAGACAGACTTATATAGACGGACTGACTTATATAGACAGACTTATATAGACAGACTTATATAGACTGACTTATAGACTGACTGACTTATATAGACTGACTTATATAGACCGTCTATATAAGTCCGTCTGTATGAGTCAGTCTATATAAGTCAGTCTATATAAGTCAGTCAGTCTATATAAGTTTGTCTATATAAGTCTGTCTATATAAGTCCGTCTATATAAGTCTGTCTGTATGAGTCAGACTTATATAGACAGACTTATATAGACAGACTTATATAGACAGACTTATATAGACAGACTTATATAGACAGACTTATATAGACTGACTTATATAGACTGACTTATATAGACTGACTTATATAGCGCTTTACAACAGCCTCTCATTGCCCTTGAGTAAAGCACTTAGCCCTCAGTTACTCCAGGGAGACTGTCCCTGTAATTCGTAATTGTAAATAGCATTGCTAAATGTCTGCTAAATGGCAAATTATTATAATTTGCAGAGCATAGAGAGCCCTCATTCACATAGGGGTGTACTCCAATGTCCTTGCTCCATGCCTTTAATGCACTTCTGGCTCTGTACTTTCCAAGTGGGGGGGGGGGGGGGTTCGGTTTGTAGTTGCTGTTCTGTTTGAGACCTTTCCAGAGAGAGAGAGAGAGGCCGATTTGTTTTCTGAGAACTGCTGTTGAACTTTCTCAGAGTACACAGCGTCACACAGACATTCAAACAGCTCTCCCCTAAGAGAGGCTGATATTCTTCACAATCGCTCAGGAGAAGCCCAGGAGGAGGGGAGTTAAAGTGTCTCGGTCAATTTCACAAAGTAACACAAGCTACAAGGGACAGCAGTACACCTTTCAGGTTTAGGGTTAGGGACCTGGGGATGTCAACAATCTGCTCAGCCTTGTAGCAGCCACAGAGGCCTGGTCACAGGGCCTGGTCAAGATCGTAAATTCAATTCAATTCAACTTTATTGGCCATGTGCAGTGCACTAGGAACATGACTTGGTATTCTCCATGCTGAACAAGCTACAGTACATACAACAACAAGACGACAACACAACAATACTCAAGACAATATACACAGTACCAATATAAGTGAATAAATATACTGTACAACTTGCAAAAACTTGTAAAAGTGCAGAAACATGTTAAGGTCAATGCAAGGTGCAATGATCAGGAGTTACTGAGGAGGGCTGTGGCTTTGGGGAAGAAACTGTTCAAGTGGCGTGATGTTTTTGACCTGACGGCTCTGTACCACTGTCCAGAGCCCTGTACCACTGTGAATGAGATTAGGGATGTTGGGATGTGTTTGGGACCAGCGTGGAGCTGAACACAAGCTGGAGAGAATAGTCAGGAGGTCCAGCTACACTCAGTGTGGAAGAGGAAGGTGTTGAATGGTGCAACACTGTGGTGCCTGCGTTAAAACCCACCAGGAACATCAGCATTTGAATTGATCTTAACACTAGAACAGCCGTGCTTTTTCACCTACTAAAAGAGCCGCCTCTGATTTAAGATATTTAATCTTACTTAGATAAAACATTTTGCAGTGTACGCTTGGTGCCGTAACGCACGAAGCGTCGACCATGTAACCGCAGGGTTCCTGGTTCGATTCCGGCCGTGGACATATCCTGCATGTTATCCCTTCTCTCTCTCTCTCTCTCTCTCTCTCACCCATCCTTCCTGTCAAATCTCTACTGTCTCTGTCGCAATAAAAATAAAAAGATGAGTGGGACTGCTCTACTCAGAAAAAAAAGAGGTAGTGAGTTTCAGTTGTGGCCCAATATGTTCCTCAGCTAAAGGAAGGCTACTGTGACAGCTGGGAAGATGTGAGCTCACCACAGCCACGGTAGAGGTCTGTCTTCAGATGGAACGCTACTAGTACCCGTCATATTAGAGTCACAGATAGATTGAACAAACCAGGAAGTACTGAACTGAACCCCCTGACGAATGAACTCAGACAGCCCTACTGTGTTTCTGAGAATGTATTTGCCCCATAAGGGATTTGAGAAAGGCAAACGTCATTCATCCACTGAACTAACAGAGATTTAGAATGAAGCAATATCCTTCAGATATATCAATTAAATTAAGTGAACTTTCAGTTTGAAACGGCAGGCAGGCAGAACATGACATTCCTCCTTAGCGCAGACAGGAAGTTCGTCATGGTAGCAACCAGCTACTGTCAGAATGCCACCCTCTCCCCACCCCTGCTCCCCCCCCACCCCTGCTCCCCCCCCCCTGCACTCCAAACTCTTGGAAGAGCCGATTGTCTCCAGACTAATTATTTGCACCATGAGAGAAGACGTTTCCCATCTGAGGAATTTATGACCTTACAGCCCACTTGGCTAAAGTGACACACACACACACACACACACACACACACACACACAGACACAGACACAGACACAGACACAGACACAGACACAGACACAGACACAGACACAGACACACACACACACACACACACACACACACACACACACACAGCACAGCACACAGCACACACACTCATCCAGCAGAGATCCAGTTATAGTACAGTGAATGGAGACAGTCACGATACAGGAACGTTCTGCCAGGTTTTGATTTGAAGGGCGTTTTAATCTTCCCGTGGCCATAGATAATCCTGACAAGGAACAAGTCAATCTGCCCATGACGTCTGAAGAGAAAGATGAGGAGATGAGGATGGGATGAGGCTTTAAATGTGTTATTCTTTAGATGAAGTGTTGATCGTCATTACAGGGTTCCTACAAGTTTCAACAACTCAAATGTAAGACTTTTTTTACTTACTGACCCAGTGTGCCTTTAGATGGAATGGTACTAGTACCTGTCATATATTAGAGTCACAGATAGATTGAACAAACCAGGAAGTACTGAGCCCCCTGACAAATGAACTCAGACAGCCCTACCGTGTTTCTGAGAATGGATTTGCCCCATAAGGGATTTGAGAAAGGCAAACGTCATTCATCCACTGAACTAACCGATTTAGAATGAAGCAATATCCTTCAGATATATCAATTAAATTAAGTGAACTTTCAGTTTGAAATGGCAGGCAGGCAGAACATGACATCCCTCCTTAGCGCAGACAGGAAGTTCGTCATGGTAGCAACCAGCTCTCAGTGTGTAGCTGAGGTAGTTACTGACCCAGTGGGTCTCTCAGTGTATCAGTGGGTCTCTCAGTGTGTCAGTGTGTCAGTGGGTCTCTCAGTCTCTCAGTGTGTCAGTGGGTCTCTCAGTGTGTCAGTGGGTCTCTCAGTGTGTCAGTGGGTCTCTCAGTCTCTCAGTGTGTCAGTGGGTCTCTCAGTGTGTCAGTGGGTCTCTCAGTGTGTCAGTGGGTCTCTCAGTGTGTCAGTGGGTCTCAGTGTGTCCGTGGGTCTCTCAGTGTGTCAGTGGGTCTCTCAGTCTCTCAGTGTGTCAGTGGGTCTCTCAGTGTGTCAGTGGGTCTCTCAGTGTGTCAGTGGGTCTCTCAGTGTGTCAGTGGGTCTCAGTGTGTCCGTGGGTCTCTCAGTGTGTCAGTGGGTCTCTCAGTGTGTGAGTGGGTCTCAGTGTGTCAGTGGGTCTCTCAGTGTGTCAGTGGGTCTCTCAGTGTGTGAGTGGGTCTCTCAGTGTGTCAGTGGGTCTCTCAATGTGTCAGTGGGTGTCTGTGTGTCACTGAGGTAGTTTGGTACTGAAACTGACCCAGTGGATCTGTCAGTAACTCTGTAACTGAGTCTCAGGTAGATATAGGTGGGTATTCATCTGTGGCACCAGGACTAGAAGCTCGAAGCTTTTGTACAGTTCTTAGTTTGGAACGCAAACCACAAACGGTTTGATAGCAGCCAGTTCCAAAAAGCTCTTCAGATCTGTCATTAAACAAGCTACCGCTGACACCGCTAACACCGCGAACAAAAGCCTCCTTTCATTAGGAATGGCTTGTCAGGGTCAAGGGTCACATTCCTCAACTCAAAGGCCAGCACACACTGACGTTACTGTACTGTCAGACATCTGAGAAACAATGGCGGCAACACAACAAGCTCTTACTGCTACAGTGCAGGACAAGTACCGTAAGCTAGGGATGTTACCGCTCGACGCAGTAGTCACGGCACGGTGTCTATCTTCCGACGCAATGTGCGTCGATACAAACGTATCGAGGCTTGCGTCAAATTGCAAAAACCACGTGACTACTCGAAGAAAGATTCGTACGTCACACGCGCACATCTGACGCGTGTGTCAATCGTTCCGCAAACGGGGCAGTGTTCCAAGTTTGGTACTGCATAAAATGACGTTGAACTCTCTCATATTCACTCATATTCACTCATATTCGAGGGTTGTAGTCAGAGTGGAGACATACGGACGCTAGACAGAATACATTTATTGACAGAGACAGAGATAGAGATAGAAATAGACATGAGATTGGTAGATATTGATAGATAGATATAGAACATACAGAGATAGGCATAGATTCATAATTGCAACACATAGGCTAGCCAGATAGATACACATAAAAAAACGTTGCCTGTTCATGTACACAAGCAATAAATATTTGATTGATTACATAAGCACAAGTCTGTCCAGTTTCCACAATGTAGCCTTGTTTTGCACTCTTTCCCTGTTCCACGAGCACGTCCCAACACTGTGGCCCCTGTTATGCCATGTTGACCATCTATATCTGCCCCAATTATCAAACAGCCATGTCCCACACATGCCTAAATGTCGTTCAGATTTTTATCTTTACATATCAGAAATGGACACATTTGCATTTATTTATTTATTCTTTCATATATGTATTTATTAGTCTACTAGACACATCAACATTTAAGATCGCATATATGGCCACACACATTGACACAGTTTATCACAGCACCTTTATTGAACAAGGCTTATTGTATTTTGCCTCAAATTCCTGACTTGTGAATCAGTCGATACAGCCGCAATACCATGACCTGACCAGCAGATGTCATTGTGGAGCTGCTGTATCGACTGCATCGATAGATCGACACTTTTTCCGACACAATTGTGTCGAACGTGTCAATTGCGTCGAAAGCTTCGTTTCCCCCATCACTACCGTAAGCATTAACACTTAATCAGCCATGGGTGGGGTCATTTTGACCCCTGTGAGAAAAGAAAAATGTTATATCTTTGCACTCAAACAAATTTCAGGACCCTCCTTTCATGACTTTTCCTAGATATGTGCGTTCTACCACCCAGTATCCTTACATTTTCAGAAATCAGGATAAGCTAGTATGAAGCTATTTTTCAGTTTTTCTGTGTAGGAAGCAGACTAATTTACAAGCCGGCCAACTAGTGGTCGTTGTGTGTAAATAGCAGCTTGAGCATTGTAAAGAGGGGGCTCTTTTAGGAGGTAAAAAGGCACAGCTGTTCTAGTGTTAACGCAACCAGAGGGCAAAACCCTCCACTTACACAAAACGAGTAGCATACAAAATCAGTGAAAAAAGTCTGAATATTATCTATTAAGTACAAAATATAACATAGCATTTGATTGGCATGTGTGGCAGTTACAGATACGAGTACGTCGGAGGCTCAAATCCTCTCTGGATGTTATCAACTACCAAACACCAGGAAAAGGAATTTCATTTATTTTTTCCACCACAGCCAGAAGAGAAAGCACTCCCCATGGGATACGATCATCGCTGCAGAAAGCCACAACATCAGGGCAGTGTCCTTCCACTCGTAAAAGCCCTCCCAAACCCGGCCGCGCTGAACTATCTCAAACCATGCAGAACTGTGGCCTCTCTCTCTCTCTCTCTCTCTCTCTCTCTCTCTCTCTCTCTCTCTCTCTCTCTCTCTACTCTCTCTCTCTCTCTACTCTCTCTCTCTCTACTCTGTTTCTCTCTCTCTACCTCTCTCTCTACCTCTCCCAAACCATGCAGAACTGTGGTGTGTGTGTGTCTCTCTCTCTCTCTCTATCTTTTTTCATTTCCAAGGGGGAATTATACCAGGTTACCATTTACACAAAGTCTTCCTCTAAAATAACACACTTGGGTAAAGCTGGCAAGCCAATCACAGAGGAGTGTACAGGCACAGATTCTAGATAATTTTTCTCTCTCTTTCAGACCCTGGGGTAGGTCACATGGTTGACGAGGCAGGCGTCAGACCCTGGGGTAGGGTCTACAGCGTCGGCCGTGTAACCGCAGGGTTCCTGGTTCGATTCCGGCCGCGGACATATCCTGCATGTCATCCCTTTTTCTCTCTCTCTCTCTCTCTCTCTCTCACCCACCCTCTCTCTCTCTCTGTGTCTCTCTCTCTCCCTCTCTCCCCCTCTCCCTCCCTCCCTCCCTCTCCCTCCCTCCCTTTCCCCCTCTCCATCTCTTTTCATTTCCGAGGGGGCTTGTGGCAGGGGAATTATACCAGGTTACCGTTTACACAAAGTCTTCCTCTAAAATAACACACTTGGGTAAAGCTGGCAAGCCAATCACAGAGGAGTGTACAGGCACAGATTCTAGAACCTTGGACTCCTGCCAACCCCAACAGACAATAAAACCTCTTCATGCCTGACTGGGTCTATCTGCAGACGCCACCAAGCTACCAGCAGTAGAAAGACTTTATTCTGAACGACGGTGGCGGTGGCGGTGGCACCTTAACTACGGTTACATGTTAATGAATAGTCTCTCTCTCTCTCTCACTCTCTCTGTGCCTCTCTCTCTCTCCGTGTCTGTCTCTCTCTCTCTCTCTCTCCTCTCCCTCCCCCCTCTCTCTCTCTCTCCCCCCCCCCCTCTCTCTCTCTCTCTCCCCCTCTCCCTCCCTCTCTCTCTCCTTCTTTCCCTCACCCTCTCTGCCTCCCTCCCTCTCTCCATCTCTTTTCATTTCCAAGCTACCACCAGTAGAAAGACTTTATTCTGATCTGGTTTATTCTTTATTCTGATTCTTAACTACGGTTCCATGTTAATTAACAATCCAGGAACAGGAAGGAAGCTGTGAACTTCCTCCTCCTCCTCGCTGGCGTGGAGAGTGTTAATAGACGGCGCTGGAGATCTCAAAGCATCTCATCAGTCGGTTCTCTTTTCTATTTCTGGTCGTAGATTCAGTCCAGATGTGGAGGAGACGGGTGTGAGGGGGGGGGGGGGGGGGAGTGAGGGGAGGATGGGGGCGGGGAGGTTTTGGTTTCAGGAACTATAGTTGTGGAGGCTTTAAATAACTAAATAGGCCTTTTTGTTTTTGCTTTTTTGTTTTTTTGCATTAGCGCACCTGCCTTGGAGAGAGGTTGTGAAGAAGAATGTATCAGGTTTGCCACAGGAAACTTGTAATGTGGATTCATCGTGCTAGGATATGTGTGTGCCCTCTCTATCATCTCAGACATTTCCACATCAGACAGGCCAACACCCTGCCAACATTTAAACAGGCCCTCAAAACCCACCTCTTCAAGCTCGCCTTCACCAGTTAACCCTCTCCCCCTCCCCTTCCCATGTGTCCCCAGCACTACCTTAGTTAGGCCCCTATACTTTCTTCTATTTACCTTTTTGTTTCTTTTTATTATTACTACTCAACCTTTTCAGTTTGTAAAGCTTCTTTGAGTGTCTAGAAAAGCACTATACAAGTCTAATGTATTTTTATTATTATTATTATTATTATTATTATTTCAATAGACCCCAGGATTGGATTGTTTCCAATGATCTAAACAGACAGAAACATGTATATCCTTTCAAAATAATGTTTCGTCCATAGTACTATCAATCACTCAGTCTTTCACGACCGCAGCTCATGGTTGTGAAATCAGTGGTGCAACCATTGCTAACGGAAGCCTTCAACTGCCTGCCAGAATTGTCATGGGTTAGGGTTAGCGACCAAATGTGTTTGTAACATTTATTACAACATTTTAACAGGCCCTAGCAATAGAGTACAAAAAACCAGCATCCTCACACTCAAATCTGTGTAAAAGAATGTTTATTATCTTTCGGTTATAGACCTTCTTCAGGCATTATGACCGAAAGCTCACGCAATAAACAAACGTTTTTTTGCACAGATTTGAGTGTGCAGATGCTGTTTTTTTGTACTCTATTGATAGTCTTCAGTTGCAGCACCTCAGCTAAGTCTGATCATGGATGAGCGGTGGTATTTTAACTATTTGTGACGTTAGAATTATAAGGTAAAAAGAAATTATATCAATTTTTGTCAAAATTGAGTTTTTTACATAATCTGATCCATTAGGTGTTTATTAATGCCTGTGTGGTGTTATTTTTAAAATGTTGCCATTTTTGAGTTAGTAATGAATAAAATACAAAGGTTCCATCTCACAAAACATAATGGAATATAAAAACTTTGACGCTCAATATCTCTGAACTACCCTAAACGGAGATAGAACCGTATCATTCTAAACGAAGATAGAACCTTATCATTCTAAGCTCACATAATTTTGTAACAGGCCCCAGCAATCAATCACACGACTCTCATATCCCAAGCACATTTCAGCACTTCTCACTATGGGCCCTATTATGCACTTCATAAGTCTTAAGCAATAAGACGAGGCGGTAGATCTAAACTTAAGACGTGGAGGCGTGGTCAAGGCCACTTTGCTATTATGCGTGCGGTAGTGGGCGCCTAAAACCCGGCGCTAAGCAAAGAAATTAGTCATGGGTGTGTTTTGGGCGTCTTCTCAATCAACCCAATCAGCGTGCCAGGTGCCATTCCCTTTAAGAACCGGCTGCGTTGAGTCTTTAGCGCTATGCTATTATGGAAGTCCTAAGAAGGAGGTCAGCGCGCTTCTCTGCAGAAGAAAGTAACAAGCTCGTGCATGAGGTCAAGGCTCATCCGTTCGCAATCTTTGGAACGGCGCGAAATCCTCCCCGAGCCGAGGTGGTGAAACAGGCGTGGGAAGAAGTAGCAGCGGCCGTGTTTGCTTACTCGTTTTCTGTGCAAGGGAACCTTATACTCAAATTCGTTAAAGGAAAGAACAGGTCAGCTGGTTTAAGTTCAACTGCAGACAGGGAGACGGAAGGGAGACAGTCACCTGGCAACATGGAACAACCTTGTGTGATATAGTATTCAGAATAAACACAGCAATCATTATTTTCTGAATAAACACGGCAATACCTCCGCTTGTGAGTTGAGAAGTATTACAGAGGGGTCGCTGGAAGACTGCAGGAATGACAGATGTTGATGTCATTATATTACGCACGGCATGCTCGTACTGTATGTGCACAGTATGCGGAGGCAACATACTGTACAGCGCTGGCCTCTCCCTTCTGAAATAAAGCATTTATACTGTGACTGTAATTGACGTCTTGCCGTGGAGCCACGTGCGTGTTCATGTGTGCCCACATGCATGCGCAAACCGCGGAGGCGCGCTCGTGTTTCAAAACGTGCATGAAGTCTAAACTTAAGAACTTTTCAAACCACTTCTTAGCGCTAGGAGCAAAGTCAGATCGCATAATAGCAGGGGCGCCTAGTGCACTTCATTAACATATGAACACTCCCACAATGAGTAATATATGCACGGGAGTATTACGTCTTATGTGTGGGCGCCTATCGACACCTGCATAATAGCAGTAGCGCGTATGAAGCGCATAATAAGGGTGGCGGTAGGTCTTAACCTGGCGGTGCGTCTTAATTAAGACTTAAGACGGCAAGTTAAGAAGTGCATAATAGGGCCCCATGTGTCTGTTGCTGCAGCATTGAACCATGCGCTGCTGCCCCGCTGCGGTGTTGCTGTGCTCGTATTAAACACTCGCCTATTGTAAGAGAGCTGTCAATGTGTCATATTGATCAGAGGCTTTGTGTTTACCTTCAGAGTCTGCTATTGATGTCTCTCAACATGACGACCAAAGAGCTGTATCAATGAAAATCAGGTGTCGAGAAATATTAGGCTGAATAACGGCCAAAATAAACATTTTGGAACATATAAACAAAGCCACTAGTGAGTTCACCGATTGCAAACAGGCTGGTAGGAACAAGGGAGACTTGTGGATGAAAAACAACTGGTCTCTCAGATCAGGAACACTCTCTAATAATAATAATAATTCATTGAATTTATATAGCGCTTTTCCGAGGCTCAAAGACACTGACAAATATGGGGAAAACACAGAAACAACAAGCAACAGATAACATGAGCACATAGAACACAGAGTTAACGAATGGGGAACACAGTAACGCAGCAATGTCCAGGGGGGGGGGCAGGGTTAGGGGAGATGGTCAGGGGTAGGGGATGTTGTATGCATGGGAGAACAGGTAGGTTTTGAGGTGGGATTTAAAAGTGGAGAGTGAGGGTGAGTCTCTGAGTGGTTGAGGGAGAGAGTTCCAGAGGCGGGGTGCAGCTCGTATAAAGGCACGGTCTCCGAAGCCTTCGAGTTTTGAGGAGGGCACGGGTAGGGCGGTGGGGAAGAAAGAGGTCAGTCAGGTAAGGGGGGGCCAGGCTATGGAGGGCAATGTTGTATGTGAGGAGGAGTGAATGTGTCAGGGACCATCCGCAGAGCACAGCCCCAGCCGAACTACAGAGGCTTCACTGTGAGGTGCACACCACTAGTTAACCACTAGTTAACCACTAGTTATGGTAAATGGTAAATGGACTGCACTTATATAGCGCCTTTTTTGCTGCTCCAAAGCGCTTTACAACGGCCTCTCATTCACCCATTCACACACACATTCACACACCAATGGCGAGGTAGGCAAGCTGCCATGCAAGGCGCCGGCCGGCCTGCTCACTGGGAGCAATTTTGGGGTTCAGTGTCTTGCCCAAGGACACTTCGACATGTGGCCAGCCGGGGCTCGAACCGCCGATCTGCCAACCTTGTGATCATTAGGCGGCGGCTCTACCTCCTGCGCCACAGCCTCTACCTCCTGAGACACAGCCGCCCCGGTTATCCTCTAAAAGGATGGTCAGGAAAGTCATCAAATGTTGAACATCCAATGTTATGTTCCAAATAAGTAAAGGATTCCAGATGTAACATCTGGGACTATTGCTTGAGACTTGCAACCAGCCTGAAAGAAAGCTACCATGTTTAAAAAGGCGGTTGTGCCCATGAATCTACTACAAATAATAATAATAATAATAATAATAATAATAATAATAATAATAATAATAATAATAAATTAGACTTATATATAGACACTCAAAAACACTTTACAAACTGAAAAGATTGAGTAGTAATAATAAAAAGAAACAAAATAGATAAAAGAAAGTATAGGGGCCTAATTAAGGTAGTGCTGGGGACACATGGGAAGGGGAGGGGGAGAGGGTTAACTGGTGAAGGCAAGCTTGAAGAGGTGGGTTTTGAGGGCCTGTTTAAATGTTGGGAGGGTGTTGTCTGATGTGGTTGGGGAGGGCGTTCCAGAGGGACGGGGCTGCGGCTGGAAAGGCCCTATCACCCCAGGTCCGGAGCTTGGTCCTGGTGGTCTTGAGGGTGGTTTGGTCGTCAGACCTGAGGCAACGGGAGGGGGTGTGGAGGGGGACGAGGTCGGCAAGGTAGGAGGGGGCCAGATTGTTGATGGCTTTGTAAGTGGTGAGTAGGATTGGATCCTGTATTTAACCGGGAATGATCATTACCATACACGTTCACTGTGAACCAGGCTCTAAGACATGCTTCCCAAGTAAGTTCCCAAAGCGTTGGCTTTAATAGCTAATGGATGATTATCCCCCCCCCCAAAAAAACTGATCACACAAAAATTTCAGCTAATTAATGAGGATGAATTTCCATGAATGAGGATGGAATTTGAGCAGTCTCATATTCCCCTAAAGTTTCACAAGCAGAACACTTCAAAGCTTTCACTATGTTTTTAGGCTATTTTTAGCTAGCTTCATATATGCCTACTATATAGATATCTGATTTGTGTCTTAAATAAACCCAAGCTACTGAAACCCAAGCTACTGAAACCCAAGCTATTGAAACCCAAGCTACTGAAACCCAAGCTACTGAAACCCAAGCTATTGAAACCCAAGCTACTGAAACACAAGCTACTGAAACCCAAGCTACTGAAACCCAAGCTATTGCCGAAAAGAGTTTCTATAAACAGTTAAGTTCCTCACAGGATTTTCCCTTTCCCAACAATTCTTCCATCCCTGTGGTTTCTTATTAACTCTCTCTGAGACAGGGTTAACCCTAATCAACCCTAATCAACCCTAACCCTAATCAACGATAACAGATTAGGTCAGGGGGGAATTCCATCAACGTCGCTAAAGTAAAATCCAGGTTTATTTTTGAGAAGGCTCAGGAGACTTGTCTAAATAAGCCTAGATTTCCCTTTAGCGACAGGATTGTAAAACAACTGGGCTAACTCTTCATGTTTCTTCTTGTTTAACACTACAACAGCCGTGTCTATTTTACCTACTAGTAGAGCCGCCTAAATCTGCTATTTGCACAGCGATCACTAGAGAGCGCTTCTTTTTTTTAGCCTGCCTCCTACACAGAAAAACTGCAAAACAGCTTTGTACTATCTTATCCTGAAGTGATGTTGAAAATGTAAGGATACTGGGTGGTAGACCGCACATATCTAGGAAAAGTCATGAAAGGAGGGTCCTGAAATTTGATCGAGTGCAAAGATATAATTTTTCTTTACTCACAGGGGTCACCGTGACCCCTCACGGCTCTTCTGGTGTTAACAGTGTAAGGATTCAGAAGTGTTGGACCCAGGAGCTGGGCAGCACAGGACAAATGAGGCAAAATAAAGTTTTCTCTTGTTGTTTATTGTCTTACATAACTTGTATGAAATAGATCACAAGTAAAACTTCTGAATTCTAAGACTATTTATGAAACAGAATGACAGTTTACAGAGATACAGAAAAAGTTGGGATGAGCTGAGAGGCTGTGAGAGGAGCTGGAGGAGGCAAGCAGGGACTGGTGTTTCCCTTGTTCTCACATTAAATAACCCGACCATATGCAAATACAAGGTATCTATACAGGCATATCACATTACTTAAGGCAAGGCAACGCAAGGGGTCAGTCCCTCATACAGTCGCTCAGGTTTTTTTTTTTTTTGAGTGGGGCAGTCCCACTCATATTTCTTCTTTTTTTGGACAGATACAGTGAAGACAGACAGGAAAGTAAGGAGAAGAAGGGAGAGAGGGCATGTCAGCAGGGCATGGGCCGGACTTGATGTGTGCACTGTAGACCACGGTGCTAGACCACTGGTCCACCCCAGGCCACTCAGTCACTCAGGTTTACGGGTCAGTGGTAGTCACAGGAAGTCATTCTGAGATATAACCATATAAGGACAGTATCCTGAGCATACGTCATGTCACATATGGCCTTGTAGACAAAAGGACTGCTACGTCAGTAAAAAACTTTTTGCCAGGAGAATTTCTTACAGAACTATGCAGAGTCAAAAGGCAAATAATACAGGCCCATACTATACAATTCATGCATGTGTGTGTGTTAAAATATACCACACTCTCTACTGAGAACGAACGGCAGGTTAAAACAAACAGAGAACCTGACTAACATACAGGGGAGAAACCCAGTCTGCAACACGGGTGGCACAGCAGTGTCTTTGTCCTTGGCTGTGTTTGTGTCTAAAACATCTAGATTCTAGAACATTAATTTACTCATGTGACTGCGTGTGTGGGAACCAAACTTTTGACCACCATCTTACTATTTGCATGTGACAGTGATTCTTTACGTTGGTTAAGTTTTAAGTTTAGCCCTGAGTCCACCACCTCCTGTGTGTTCCTGACACACAGTAAGTAAGTAAGTAAGTAAGTAAGTAAGTAAGTAAGTAAGTAAAGCTTTATTTATATAGCGCCTTTCGTACATGAAATGCAACTCAAAGCACACATTGTGGTAGAATATAAATGAGAGGGAAAGGTTTTTTATCACCACCATACATCCATTAGTTATCAGTTGGAGAATAATGACATCTGTCAGACAGCTTGTAGAATTAAAGAGGCTATAATTCTCTCTAACGCATGTTGAAATGTACTGGACCCCTAGTATATGTGCAATAGACGGACACTCTTTAAAAAGAGCAGCAGAAGGTGCTAGTAATATTCTTAAAAAGGGGTTTAGTTTTGCTTTCCAGCTAAATAAAAATGTCCCTGACTCTGCCAGACAGCCAAGGACCGACCTCCGTTACGGCAGAGCGACTGTGCCAGAGCCGCATGCCAGGCTTCTGCTTGAGCAGGGAGCCAGAGTCACACTGGGGGGGCACGGAGGGGGGGGGGCACGGAGCCAGTCACACTGGGGTGGGGGGGGGGGGGCACAGAGCCAGTCACACTGGGGTGGGGGGGGGGGCACAGAGCCAGTCACACTGGGGGTCACGGAGCCAGTCACACTGCAGCTAAGAGGCCTGCAAGCCCCTGGCATTGTTCTCTGAACCTCATCCCACAGCTCTACAGATTAGCTGGTATAAATTATATGAGAGCTCTACAGATTAGCTGGTATAATTTATATGACAGCTCTACAGATTAGCTGGTATAATTTATATGAGAGCTCTACAGATTAGCTGGTATAATGTATATGAGAGCTCTACAGATTAGCTGGTATAAATTATATGAGAGCTCTACAGATTAGCTGGTATAAATTATATGAGAGCTCTACAGATTAGCTGGTATAAATTATATGAGAGCTCTACAGATTAGCTTGTATAAATTATATGAGAGCTCTACAGATTAGCTGGTATACATTATATAAGAGCTCTACAGATTAGCTGGTATAGGTTATATGAGAGCTCTACAGATTAGCTGGTATAAATTATATGAGAGCTCTACAGATTAGCTGGTATAAATTATATGAGAGCTCTACAGATTAGCTGGTATAAATTATATGAGAGCTCTACAGATTAGCTGGTATAAATTATATGAGAGCTCCACAGATTAGCTGGTATAATGTATATGAGAGCTCTACAGATTAGCTGGTATAATTTATATGAGAACTCTACAGATTAGCTGGTATACATTATATGAGAGCTCTACAGATCATTATTATAAAAAAATATATATATAGACACCGGGGAACAGAGAGACAGACAGTACAAGGGGGGCAGTAGAAGTCCTAGGGGACACAGTAAAGGGGAAAAGCGGGTGTCTCAGGAGACGCAGTGCTGGGGGGCAGTAGATGTCTCAGGAGGAGCAGTTAAGGTGTAACCTGAAGAGATGGAGGTCTTCAGTCTCCGACGGAAGATGGGTAGTGACTCTGCAGTTCTGACAGCCGTGGGAAGCTCATTCCACCAGCAGGGAGCCAGTATAGTGAAGAGACGTGACCGGAGAGAGCTCTAGTCTAAAGTATACACCCTCGTTTAGACTCAACGAGGTGATGTTGCTGTTTAAGCATCGTCAACATGAAGCATGTCACGCTTCTCGTTAAAGAGATGAGAAATAAGCGTCAAGTGTTTCACTTTTTCCACAGAAATATAATGATTTGTGTACTTTAATGCAGCACTGATATTCAAAATATGTAAACAATGTTGACGCCGAGCTTCTACTGTAATAACAAAATACATCTTATCTCATGAAAGCGAAGATTCTACAAAAGAAACGTCTGTCTTACCAGGCGCCTCCTCTCCTCCTCCACCGTGCTCAACAGCTGGGAGAACTCTTTGAACGACTGGGCTGAAAAACACAAACACACAAACACATAAACACAAACACATAAACATGACGTCCTGGTTAACTCTAGAACAGCCGTGCCTTTTTTTTCACAGCCGCGTCTAATGATCACAAGGTTGGCAGATCGGCGGTTCGAGCCCCGGCTGGCAACATGTCGAAGTGTCCTTGGGCAAGACACTGAACCCCAAATTGCTCCCAGTGAGAGGGCCGGCCGGCGCCTTGCATGGCAGCTTGCCGCCATTGGTGTGTGAATGTGTGTGTGAATGGGTGAATGAGAGGCCGTTGTAAAGCGCTTTGGAGCAGCAAAAAAGGCGCTATATAAGTGCAGTCCATTTACCATTTACCAAGTCTTGCAGGTGTCTGAGAAATCCCTATGTTGTACTGCCTGTACTTCCCTCTGTACTTCCCTCTGTACTTCCCTCTGTACTTCCCTCTGTACTTCCCTCTGTACTTCCCTCTGGCAGCAGCAGATGCGTGCAGCAGCAGATGCGTGCAGCAGCACACGGCCTCGCCTGGCGGTGGTCTACGCCTTAACCACTTCACGGCTTCGTTAACTACCGGGGCCAGATAGGACCAGGGGGGACCAGGGGGGGCCTCTGTCTGGTGAACCCCTGTGTCCCCCCCGTGTCTGCCTCTGTCTGGTGAACCCCTGTGTGTCCCCCTGTCTGCCTCTGTCTGGTGAACCCCTGTGTCCCCCCCTGTCTGCCTCTGTCTGGTGAACCCCTGTGTCCCCCCCGTGTCTTCCTCTGTCTGGTGAACCCCTGTGTCCCCCCCGTGTCTGCCTCTGTCTGGTGAACCCCTGTGTCCCCCCCGTGTCTGCCTCTGTCTGGTGAACCCCTGTGTCCCCCCCTGTCTTCCTCTGTCTGGTGAACCCCTGTGTCCCCCCCGTGTCTGCCTCTGTCTGGTGAACCCCTGTGTCCCCCCCTGTCTTCCTCTGTCTGGTGAACCCCTGTGTCCCCCCCGTGTCTGCCTCTGTCTGGTGAACCCCTGTGTCCCCCCCGTGTCTGCCTCTGTCTGGTGAACCCCTGTGTCCCCCCCTGTCTGCCTCTGTCTGGTGAACCCCTGTGTCCCCCCCGTGTCTGCCTCTGTCTGGTGAACCCCTGTGTCCCCCCCGTGTCTGCCTCTGTCTGGTGAACCCCTGTGTCCCCCCCGTGTCTGCCTCTGTCTGGTGAACCCCTGTGTGTCCCCCGTGTCTGCCTCTGTCTGGTGAACCCCTGTGTCACCCCTGTGTCTTCCTCTGTCTGGTGAACCCCTGTGTCACCCCTGTGTCTTCCTCTGTCTGGTGAACCCCTGTGGCACCCCTGTGTCTGCCTCTGTCTGGTGAACCCCTGTGGCACCCCTGTGTCTTCCTCTGTCTGGTGAACCCCTGTGTCCCCCCCGTGTCTGCCTCTGTCTGGTGAACCCCTGTGTCACCCCCGTGTTTAGCCGTTTAGCAGCAGTCCGACTTGTTCTGCTTGCCAACGGCGGCCACATCGTCATCATCAGCCATGCATCACCCCAGACGCTCTCAGGCCCGTTCACACACCGACACTTTCAGGTAGCGAGGGAGCGGCGACTCTGTGCCAGCGAATCTGCAGACGGCCAGGCCTTCTGTTAACACTAGAACAGCCGCGATGGGTCATTTTGACCCCAGTGAGTAAAATATTTGCACTCGATCAAATTTCAGGACCCTCCTTTCATGACTTTTCTTAGATATGTGCGTTCTACCACCCCAGTATCCTTACATTTTCAAAAACACATCAGGATAAGCTAGTATGAAGCTATTTTGCTGTTTTTCTGTGTAGGACGCAGGCTAATTTACAAGGCGGCCAACTAGTGGTCGTTGTGTGTAAATAGCAGCTTAGCATTGTAAAGAGGAGGCGGCTCTTTTAGTTGGTTAAAAAGGCACGGCTGTTCTAGTGTTAACGCCATAACCTCCTTCATCAACAGCACAGCCCTCACGGGGGGGTAGAGGCCGCAGCTGGAGCCCTCGATGGGACAAGATTAGATTAGACGCTCAAGACAGGAAATGGAAGTCAGAATGGGGTTGCGGCATGCATATCATTCACCGCTTAACAGGGAAAAGGCTCTGATTTGCTGAGTCATTGGGCAGACGAGCTCCCCCCTGCTCCTAGGACTGACGTTGAAGAACTGACGCTTATTAAGAGAGAAAGTCCTGTGGTGCAAGCTCAACTCAGATTCAGAATTAATTAAAAAATCAAATAACTATATCATCTATAATTCAGAAATATGTAATTTAGCTGACGCTTTTATCCAAAGCAAACGGCAGCGCAGTGGGTGCTTACAGTAACAGTACGCTCCCAGCTCTACCAACTGAGCCAGAGGACCACACTAATAATAATAATAATAATAATAATAACCTTTTATTTGTATAGCGCTTTTCCTGCAAATGTTGCAGCTCAAAGTGCTCCAATCATTATATAATCATCATTTAATTATGTAGTCATTTAAAGGCAATATTAAAAAGATGGGTTTTTAGTCTTGACTTGAACATATGTGCTGAGGTTGCATCTCTAATGTAAACTGGCAGTGCGTTACACAATCTGGGTGCATAAAAATGAGAATGCAGCCTCACCAAATCTCTTCTTTTGTACATGTGGTAATACAACTCATCCAGATGTTTAACATGTCTTAAATATAACTCTATTAGCTTTATTGTACTTGCGCACGGTTAACAGTAAAGTAAGTAAGTAAGTCAAACTTTATTTATATAGCGCCTTTTGTACATGAATGCAACTCAAAGCGCTTAACAGGGCTATAGTTTCCTTCATGAATCCTTCTCTGATTTCCTTAACTTACTTTTCCCACTCCAAAGCACTTGTGAAACAAGTGAAAAGTGAAGAGGAGGCCATGACCTTAAGAGGGAGGAAAAGGCCCTGTAAAACTTCTAGAACAATTAATGTTTCTGTTCGGCCACATCAATCTTGCTCTCCTATAGATTCCTAGATAACTGGTGTGGATTCTGAATGTCACTGCAGGAAGTCATAGAACCAAATCAATAGGAGGTCATGTGACCTCGTCTGGCTCCCCAGACAGCCTGATAGTGTTGTGTGGGGGGAAGTCGGGAGCATCAAAGTAGATTGTACCAGGAGGCAGGCTGGGGGTCACGGCGGGGTCGAGCCCAGTCAGTCAGAAAGCACACTGCCACTGATGACCAGATTGATTTCAGCAGGGCCGGTACATTTTTCTCCTCAAATTCAGAGTAATTCTGGCCCTTTTTATGTTGCTGTTAGATAGTGAGGAGATCACAGAGGCAATATCACACCTTTTTTGGGGGGAAACTTTTCACTTCAAGTATGAAGACAGACTCCATTCTGACTCCAATTTAATGTGGAAGCAATTTACCATGAGAGGAAGGGGGTTGTGGACTGATTTACCACTGGTACTGGTACAGGGTTGTGAAAACCTTGTACAGTGTGAGTCCACAACCCCCGCCCTCGAATGGTAAATAGCTTTTCTACAACAGCCACCACATAATATAAAAAATAAATACACAGTTGTAACATTAATTCATGTATTTAGAATCATTAATCATTTCAGAATACATATATCCTTCTTAGGTTGCATCCCTAATGTAAACTGGCAGTGCATTCCACAATGTGGGTGCATACAATGAGAATGCAGCCTCACCAAATCTCTTCTTTTGTACAGCGTCAGAAGACCTGAGAGCTCTATTGGCTAGGCTAAGCTGATATGCTAGCAAAAGGTCTTTCAGATATTCTGGTGCTGTGCCAGTGAAAGCTTTATAAACAAGCAGAAGGATCTTGAAATCTATTCTGAACTTAACAGGAAGCCAATGTCGAGTCTCCATAAACAAATGACATGCGTGACATAGGGACCAATCCCTATGATCCAAAAAATTGTCATAAACAAATAGTCCACATCAACTGTTTATTAATTCTTGTCTATACCATAGTCATGACAGAGATGACACGTTACTTTTAACAAAAGATAACCTAAGAAAAAAAATGCAGCAACAAGCCAGACGCGGAATGAAAATAGATAAATAGATAAATCTCTTTACAATGCTCAAGCTGCTATTTACACACAACGACCATTAGTTGGCCCCGCTTGTAAATTAGCCTGCTTCCTACACAGAAAAACGGCAAAATAGCTTTATACTAGCTTATCTTGATGTGATGTTGAAAATGTAAGGATACTGGGTGGTAGAACGCACATATCTAGGAAAAGTCATGAAAGGAGGGTCCTGAAATTTGATTGAGTGGAAAGATATAACATGTTTCTTTACTCACAGGGGTCAAATGACCCCACTCATGGCTGTTCTAGTGTTAAAGGGATGGAAATAAGACACCAGTGATCATCATCATCAGCAAATCAATACCATTAGTTATGCATGTAATGCAGATGATTGCAAGATCTATACTCATTAAGCAGAATCCGTTCCAGGAATTAGGACTCTTAGCTTTCTCTAAAAACATTTTCTGACAAGCCCGGTGAATCCTATCCCCTCTAAAACAGCCCTTGTTACGGCAGTCCTTCGTTTTGCGAGGTACTTTATTTAGTTAATGTATTATCTCTACTTGGTCCGGCGCAGAGAGACAATAGGGTTTCTGATGTCGCGGTCGAGCTTGAGGCCGATATCGCTCCCGATGAGCCTCTCCCTGGGGAACTCTTACGGAAATGCCAAAGAAAGGTCATAATTAAGATGACAATCCTGGCCATCTGGGAGGGCAGTGTAACAGGGGGGAGAGAGAGAGAGAGAGAGAGAGAGAGAGAGAGAGAGAGAGAGAGAGAGAGAGAGAGAGAGAGAGAGAGAGAGAGAGAGAGAGAGAGAGAGAGACAGAGAGAGAGAGACAGAGACACAGAGAGAGAGACAGAGAGACACAGACAGAGAGAGAGACAGAGAGAGAGAGAGAGACAGAGAGAGAGAGATACAAAGAGAGAGACACAAAGAGAGAGAC